>NC_056522.1:322543647-322675906 GCF_019175285.1 Sceloporus undulatus | reverse complement strand
GCACCACTGACTTCCAGCCCGGTGCCCGCGGAGTGACTCACCCATTGGTGTGCCGCTGCCACTGGAGTAGGTCCAGGGCTAAGAGGTCCTCCTGGAAGAGCTGCCACTGCACGTGCTCCAGAGTAGTGAGAGGGGCCTGGCCCAGCAGAGACAAAGGGACCTTGAAACCGTGGTACATGCTCTGGTAACCTCTCGCTTAGATTTCTGTAATGCGCTCTACATGGGGCTACCCTTGTACCAAGCCCGGAAGCTTCAGTTAGTACAAAACATGGCAGCCAGACTGGTCACCAGCGCATCCAGGTTTGACCACATAACACCTATTCTGAAAAATCTTCACTGGCTGCCCATTCGCTTCCGAGCGCAATACAAGGTGTTGGTTATTACCTATAAAGCCCTACATGGCTTGGGCCCGAGTTACTTGAGGGACCGCATCTCCCCACACAATCCACCCCGCATACTCAGAACATCCGGGAAGAATCTGTTGGAGATTCCATCTTCCAAATATGTCTCCACATCCCAGACGGCCTTTTCAGTGGCGGCCCCGCAGATTTGGAACAGTCTCCCCGAGGAGCTCCATCTCATGACCCCCCCTAGAAACATTTAAAAAGAGGCTAAACCTTTCTTTTTGCCAACCCCCCCCCCAAGGAATGAAGTTGAGCGCTCTTATGCCACGATTCCTCTGCCTTACCCTATGAATGACTGTATTAAATTGTATTACTTGCTTTTATCGATTTTTTATGATGATGTTTTTATAGTTTTATAGTCTGTAAACGTTTGATGGTATACAAATAAAATCTATTTATTATTGTTGTTGTTTTGTTGTGTGTTAATTTTTTTTATTATTATTATTATTATTATTATTAAAGGAAGGTCTCCCCACCTGCTCCTTGCCCAGGCCCCGGCCCCTGGACTCTGAGCCTGGTCCCCCTCCATCTCCCCGAGTGGTGGTGCCTTCAGGGCTTCCTGCTGGGGCTGCCACCGGTTTCCCTCCCCCAGCTCGAGCAGCAGATCCACGCTGGATGACAGTCCGGGGAACAGAGGGTGAGACCAGGCAGGGGACCAAGGTTAGACCAGGGGAGGGAGCACAGAGACTGGGAAAGGGGCCATGGCAAGTGCAGAGACCGGGGAAGGGGCCAAGGTCAGGCTGGGGGGAGGGAACACAGAGACTGGGGAAGGGGCCAAAGCCAGGCCAGGGAACAGGTGCCAACTAATGGGGATGAGAATTATGCCAAAAAAAACCAGTGATTCCAAAAGGTCCCAATTCATAGTGTGAACGAGGGACCTTTTGGAATCGATTAGCATACCAGAGCGGAGCCAGATCGGGAATCGGATATTTCAGTAAGTGGGAATGGGCCCAACTGCTACCAAAAAAACCTGGGCTTTTTGCGTTTGCTCCACATTATCCCCACTGGAATTGATCCAATGAGGATCAGAATTGATTTCCAGTGGGAACTAGGGTCATATGCCCCGAATCACAATTCGGAGATAAACATAGTGGGATCAAGCCCTTGGTGATCCAATTTCCCCTGATGCTTTCAGGACAGGCTCAGGACCCTAACTTAATCTGGAGGGGGGATTCAAGGGTCTATGTATATTAGGGGTGGATTTGAAGGAGCAATATTGCTGCCTAGGTGTGTTTGTACGTGAGATTTGAGGGGGGAGTAAAATGCTGCCTGGAAGTATGAATGTGTGGGGTTTGAGGGTGGTAGTTTGGTGGCATGGCGTAGTAGTTTGAGTGTCTGAAGACTGGGGTTCAATTCCCCACTCTTGGCCGTGGAAATCCGCTGGGTGACCTTAGGTGACTCATACACTCTCAGCCAGTTTGTCTGCCAGAACATAATGAGGGACCTTGTCAAAAGCCTCACTGAAATCAAGATATCATTTTTCACCCACCCACTACAAGGGAATCAGAGATGTTAGAAACACACATGCACACGTTTGTTTGTCACCCACCATCTTATGGTGTCACCTTATTTTCCTTAAAGATGACCTTGGTTGTGCTTTAAGAGGAGGAGCCAATGAAAGTCGCAGGAGCCCCAAATGGCAAAGAAAAGAGGTCTCTGGGTCTATAGTGTTATTGATCTCCATTTGGAAACAGCAAGTGAGCTATATTTAGACTAATTAATACTGCACAGAAAGCTTCCTTAACTCTCAGAAAAATATCTCAAGTTAATAATAGTCAAAGAGATATTATTCCTTAGGAGAAAAATAATTTATTTTTAAAGCTTTATATATCCATCTATTTAAAAAAAAAACTCTATACTGTTCTCTATTCCTGGCCCAAAACACACTTTGCAAAACATCCTTTTCTGCCCCTCAATTACAACTGCAAATAAACATTTTAATATTCTCTCTTTCTGGCTCAAAAACATTTCCTAACCTTCTTCCCCTCCTCTTTCCCACCCAGCTGCTCACCACTTTCAAAACCTCTTCTCCATAATTCTGGTCAGTATCTGTGTTGTGGTCACTGCAATCCGTCTCTGGTATCTTGTTTCTTCTATTTCCCTCCTCTATCTTCCTTTGGGTTATATCTGTAAATAAATGTCACAATCTTACATATCTCTCCTCCTTGATGTCTGCATGTTGTTCTGGAACCTCTGGGTCCCCCTCATCTCCTCTCTTAGTGTCTCTTTCTCACAGCATCTATGCCCAGTGCTCTCTCCCATGTCTTTTCTCTCATGCCTTTCAATGCATGAGTGGGCAGCTGTGGGGGGTTGGGAGCTCCTGCAAAGATCTTGGAGGGCTGCTTCCCATACTACACCCACTACAAAAATCAATTTTTTTTGTCCCAACACCTTATAGGAAACCAGAGAATCATTTTCAGCATGTATTTAAGGCTCCCTGGACCATTTTAATTCCCCTCTTTCTTTCTTTCTTTTTTAGGCAATAGGTGTGAGCTCGTTTTATTATTATTTATTGTTTTCGGCTCTGCAAAATTAAAACCCTCTTCTATTTTCTTGTCGACATCACCGGAATGATCAATCTTTCTGAAACTCTTGGTGCTTCAGGAGCAGCACTTTTTGATCATTCTCTGGTCATGCCCTTTTCAAAGCTATCAACAAATGTATCCCCTCTTCAAGCACCAAAGGAGGACATGTTCATTCTGATAAAGATACTAGGACATTTGCATTCCCACAGAATGTAGTACTGTAAAATTAAATGTATACCAGAATAGACTGCACAACATGTGGTAGAATGAACAGTTGATATGGGACTTCTTAGATTCAGTTCAGGCCAAAAGGGTGGCCTGGATTTCTTTAAAATGATTAGAGTAGGTGTGAAATGTCTTCTGGTTTCTTGTCTGCTGTTAGCCAGAAGGCAGTTGTTACTGGAGGTAAAGGTTGAATTTTGTTGTAGTTTCTTTGCTGGAAAGATTGAAAATGTTGCTTGCACTTGAATCCCTTCTGTGCAAACTTTTGACTATAACGATACAGTGGATGGAGCTTTGAGGGGGTGGGTGGGAAAGATATCATATTGAAGTATGGACAATTGTCCACTGGTGGAGGACTTTGTTAGAAACCACAACTTTTCAGCCAGTTGTTATGTTTTAAATTTGATTTGATTTATAGTTTGTTCTTCCTCATAACAGCTCAGGGCAACTAACAAACTTGCATTAAAACTTTTGCATTAAAACAATTGTCACAATTTGTCAGGGATAATCCCAGTTAATTGTTGCCTGCCTTTTCACAATTGCTTAAATTGTTGCATACTGAGTTCAAAGTGTAAAAATAGCTTGACCTCAGTTAACTGGTGGGGTGGGGGGGGGAGAGGAGGTGGTAGAATCTTGTTCTTTTAAGTAAGCTCAGGAAAAAGCAAACTGCTACATCCTCTCCTAGCTAATGTGTTCATTCTCATTAATATGTTTTGCTCTCTTGACCACATTCTGATGTCATTTGGCTCCATGTGACCCAGTTTTCATCAGTGAAATGTTGGCAGTATGAAACATTTTGTTAAAATCACAAATTGCTTAAATACCTAAAATCACTGAATTGTACATGGGCATCATGTTCAGTGCCCTGCTCAGTGCAGCATCTCTAGCTAAAGCATCCCCAGCAGGTAGCTGTCTAGCCTCTTTTTGAAGATATCCAAAGAAGGAGATGCCACCACTTCTCTAGGCAATTGGTTCCATTGCTGAACCACTCTTACTGTCAAGAAGTTGCTTCTAATGTTCAATCAAAATCTAAAATCATAGAACATTTTCTAGTCTGAGACATTTTTTTAAAAAGAAAAACCTCTCTCAACCCACTGATAAAACTTTTATTCCCTTTTTCTCCCAGCTCCAAATATCCATTTAATATGTAGTCCTCAAAAAAATATGGAACGCTTCATAAATTTGCGTGTCATCCTTGCTCAGGGGCCATGCTAATCTTCTCTGTATTATTCCAATTTTAGTATATGTGCTGCCAAAGCGAGCATAATAAAACTTTAATTCCAAAAGCATCTCCTACTTTAGCATAGAGCTTGAAAAATGTTGGTTTGTTTTGAACTACAGCACCCACATCCTCTCACCCATCATGGTAAAATCTGTTTTAGCTTGATCAAAATACAGCACCCAGGATGAGTCTAGGCAGACAGATGAAGATTTGATATTCAGTGAATGGAGTCAGGAAGACAAAGGAATGAGCTTAAACTCTACCACAACAGTTTCTGAATGGTAGTGTTGCTGTTACGTGCTGTGAAGTCGCCTTCTATTTATGGCAACACTATGAATGAGAGAGTCCCAACAGTATTGTCAACAGCATTGTTTAGTTCTTGCAAACATCCTTGATTTAATCAATCTGTAATTCCTTCCTCTTTTCTTTACTATGGTGGTGTCCATTTTGTCCAGAATACTCTGGGAGCAGCTGAGTATTCAGGCCCCAGAGCCTCCCCAATGCCCCTCCATTACATGGACACACCATTGCAACATGGACAACTGTTTGCACACACTTTCCACTGTGCTGCCCAGTGCTGCTGCTGCTGCCATGCTTTGCTTGCTTTGAGGTCAGAACGAGGTGCCCAGTGTTGATCACATGGATGGCTGCCTAGTTCTGACCTCAGACTGATTGATACATGGCAACAGTGGGCTCTGTATCTTCTGGGAAGATCTGGAGCAAAAGGTGAGTTTTTTTTATAAAAAATCTTTTAATGCGGGGTAGTTGCCATAATCCAGAAACAACTTGAAGGCTCACAGCAACAGCAACCGTATGTGGTTTGGTGTTGAACTGGCCAGACATTTGTCCAGATTATTTACACCAGAACTGGGGATTAAGGCATGAGTTGTCAGGATCCCTCACCAAGGGAACGGGGGAGGCTGTTTTATTTGGCCCATGCAGAGAGGGCCTACGTTTCACTTTGCTGAGCATTAGTGTTTTTTCTACTGAGTCTTGCTGTCTTATGATGCATCCAAGGTACAATAGCTTCAAATTAGGCTTTTGGCTTCCAGTGAGAATTCAGCCTTGATTTACTCTTGAATCCATTCATTTTTTTGAAAGTCCACGATATCCTTTTAACTCTCCTCCAGCATCCTATATCTGATTTGTTGATACTTTTCCTATCAGCTTTCTTCCCTGAGCACACATTCTGTTATAACAAGGAAATTCTCTCATTCATTTGTGGAATGAGCTGCTTTTTGAAATGCTGTTGCATTGAGGGTAAAATCCTCCTCAGTGAGGAGCATTATCTCAAAGGGTTCTGCTCATCAGATTAGGGCCCACTGGAAATAGCAAGTTGATTAATTAATCACCATAGTCCTCAACAAGGCAAAATGAGTTAATTTGTTGGTTAACAGGCCAATTTTTTTTATTGCTACATTTGACACTAAGGACTCTTTCACACGAAGGAGGCAAGAATCATTAAAACGTGGTAATAGTGTGACCAGTGGGAAGATTATCACATCCCGTGTGCTTCTCCCGTTCGTGTCCTGTGCATAAACTGTAGTGGACACATTATTGGGTAATAATGGGACTTTTTGTTATTACCCAATGACGCATCCATTACAGTTTATGCACAGGACATGAACAGGAGAAGCATTTGGGTGTGGGTGGGTGTGATAATCTTCCCCCCAATCATATTATTATTACAGTTTAACCATGTTTTAATGATGCTTGTCTCTCATGTGAAAAGTCCTTAGGCTGAAGCTCCATTAATTTAACTCATTATTTGATAATTCACTTTCTCAATGAGACTTAAAGTAAAGATGCTGGCTAACAGCATTCAGTATTTTTGTAGTATAATGAATAGGAGAGAGCCAGTGAGGTCTAGTAGTTGGAATGCTGGACTAGGACTCTGGGAGGCTAGGTTTGGAATTCCCCATTTGGTCATAGACAACCACTGAATGACCTTGGGCAAGTCACACTCTCTCAGCCTCAGAGGAAGGCAGTGGCAACCCCACTCTAAATAAACCTTGCCAGCAAAACCCCATGATAAGCTCATTTAGGGTTGCCATGAGTGGGAAACAACTTGAAGGCACACACACACAAACATACACACAACAGATTATGAGGTTTTACCATATTGTTCATTGCCAGGGTGGTAAGAAACTAGAGGTGTCAGGGGTTGAATCTAGAACTTAAAGCCATTGCCTGCAAAACATGTGCTATAGCACTGATCTGGGTGGGCCACATTTCATGATTCACATGGCCCCATTCTCACTAGCCCCTTTGCTCTGGATAGAACTGGGCCCTCCGAAGCCCTTGCCTCCCCCCCATGCCATCCTCTTCCCTTCCCTTCAAGCCCAATGCCACCTCTGAAGCCCATGCCTCCCCCCATGCCATCCTCTTCCCTTCCAGCCCAAAGCATGCGCATAATCTGTCACAATAATAATAATAATAATAATAATAATACCTCACCAGAATGCCATCTCTGCATCCTCTTTCTTTGCTTTCCCTCTGATTGCCATCCCAGAATGACTTACATACATATACACATATGTAGCAAAAGCATTCACACATTGTATCAATTTGCCAAATTTAAAAGGAAACACAAGCATCCGCATATTCTGTCTCACACACACACACAAAATAATTTTTAAAAAGCCACTTGCAAAGTGAGGTGCCGTGCCAGCAGCAAGCAAACAAAAGGGAAATGTAGCACAAGCAGACACGTTCTATCAATATGTATCAACTTGTAGAACAAGCATTTACATAATCTGTCAAAAATAAAATTACAAAAGAGAGAGAGAGAGAGATTGAGGAGGCATGTTCCACCCTCTGCCCTCCCTCTGACCCTGAACTTGACCTGATCATGACTGGGGCCAAGTTCACATTTGCCGGCAGCAGAGAAGAAACGGGTTTTGTAAAAGACATGGGAAATAATCCACTTTCAGAAAAACAGCTCCAAGGGGATCAGGTGCGCAAGACCCTAATTCTGATGAGTTTAAACTGGTGCCAATGGGAACTTCCAACTTTTAATCTGGGTTACAATTTGGTACAAAAGGTAGTCTGAATAGCCTCTGAGTGGGGAGGTAGAGGATGGCATCATTGGACAGTACAGAAAACTGTTTTGCATATGCTCAGAAGCATTCAAAATATTTCCAGTTAAAAATGTTCAACCCTTAAGTTGCCAATCAGTTTGGCTGCTCTTCACTACATCACTGGATCATTGTTCCCTGACTGATATGAACCCATAATCCCTTATTCACTGTTCCCTGTCCAGACAAACAATACATGGTATCTGAAGGGTAAGTGAATAGCAGATATGTTGATGAAGGTGCAAAGAAGAGAGATGTAGGTCAGTGATAGATTTTAATTTAACAGATTGTTACAACTCATGCTTTAGTATAGGCTGCCTTAACCCAGCAGTTTCCAGATCTATTCCACTACAAATCCCATCATCTCGATCCATTTGCGGTCAAATAGACCTGGAAAATGCCATTTTGGAGAAGACAACTTTGGAACAACAAAAACAGTTCTTTTAAAGGAACCAGTAACAAAATATGCCAATAAAGGTCAGATCAACAGTGATAATGCACAAACCATTCCCTGTAAATCTCATGGTTTGTTTGGCAAAGAAAAAAATTAAGTAATTAATTAACCAAAATTAGCATGTTTATTGTTAACGTTAACAACAATTCATTGATTTGCCCTCTTTTCTAGTGTTAACAGTCAGGCTCTGAATCAGAATGGACATCTTGTTCATACTTAAAATTCAGCAGCAGTTGCATATTCTTAGGAGCTGCTTTTCAATAAAAAGAACTAGAAAGTTGGATTTAAAGAATGGAAAGATTGTTATCTAATCTTTTCATTCTCCAAGTCCAACTTCCTGGTTCTTTAAAGGTCCCTAAGGTCACTAATGTTACTGGGAAATTTAGTAAGGTTCCCTTTTTGCTCTTGTAAACGGTCACATACTTTCTTGTTATTAACTTATATGAATGCAGCAAAGTGAACAAATTATTAGATCTGTACTTGTTTTTGGAAATGTTTTTTCGACACACACACACACACACACACACACATATATATATATAGAGAGAGAAATAAGGAAATAGGAACTACAGTTCCACACACACACACACAAAATACAGTGGATTGAAGTTTCACTTCTCTCTACAGGTATATTTTGTTTAGTTTTCATGCTCCTAAATGGGCTTCCCTTGTATCTAAATTTATGTAGCCCTTTGCTGGTGATCCAGGGCCTTTGACTGACTGGGGAGAAAAAGCCCTTGGATGTGTCTTTAAAAAGAGGTTGCTTGAATCAGCATTATTGAGAAAAATGATGAATCATTGGTCTGATCGAGGATGATAGGACCTCTAATTTAACTTGGAGTGATTGCCTTTTATTTTAAAAAACAGAGACATGATGTTATTTTTTCCACAAAGAAAGGAATATCTTTCATAATGCTAATGACTTTTTACATTTCAAAGAGTGAGAGGAAATCCATCATCTATATCTATGGAATAGGTGTCAAATGGCAAGCCGATCCAGCCTGTTTGGGGTTAGCTCCCGATGCATGACTTTCCTGTAACTTTTTCACCACAGCGGCACTATTTCTGTTCTTGAACACCCTTTGGAAAAATGGGCAGAGTGTCAAGCCAAACAAAACGAAACAAAACACACACATAGCCAAACAGTTGTAATTTGTTCCAGTAATGAGAGCAATCATCTGTTCGAGCCTTTTAGATTTTACTATTCTTTCAACTTCTCCAAATGTTCAGTTTCTTTTTTTACAGAAAGAGTGTCTGGTTGCAGTCACTGAATCCTTTGATCAAATCATTTGTTTTCTCTGTTTTCTTTTTGTTTGTTGTATATGCAATCACTATTTACCAGTGAGCCTTATGCTGTGGTTCAGTTGAGTTGTAGCATAATTAATGTTGTTTGACCTGGAAGAGCTGCTTGAAACAGCAAAAGTAAAGTGGCAATAAAATAAGGGGCTGAGCTGGATTGGGATCATGGTGTGGGGCAGAGGGCCCTTGGACACAGGCTTGAGCTGAATTGAAACACCCTCCCCATACCTGCTATTTGCAATGGGAGGAAATAGCCAATGGGACTGGCAAACAGCCAGTGGGACTGCATATAAATACAGTGCGCCCGCGTTATATGTGGACGTACTATATGCGGCTTTCAGCATACGCTGAAAGCTGTGAAGGAGCCATGCGGGAGCGCGTGGGGTGCAAGGGGAGGCGTATCCCATTTAGATGAATGGGGCATGTGCCTGAGGTGCATGCGCGCGCTGAACCGCTGCCGCATGCACAAGCCCCATTACTTTCAATGGGGCTCGAGCATACACATTTTTTTATGCGGGGGGTTCCAGAACGGATCCCCCACATAAATAAGGGGCGCACTGTAAATGGGGCTCTTGCTGTTGTGTGTCTTCAAGTCGTTTCTCACTTTGGGCAACCCTAAGGCAAACCTATCTTTGGGTTTTCTTGACATATTTCAGTCAGAAGAGGATTGCCATTGCCATCCTCTGAAGTTGACTGAGTATGTCTTGCCCATGGTCACCTAGGACTTTATCACACGGAGAAAATTGGAAGGTTAACCAAAGGTTAATCCGGGGTCATCCAAGGTATTTCATGTAATTTTGCAAAAGATTTTCAAACAACGTTGCACGCAAATGGAACGCAATTCAAACGCAATCGTGAGACATCCCAAGAATAGCTGAATTCAGAAAAATATCAAATTTATACATCCTTTTCCACTGCGAATTTGCAGTCAATTCATATTTGCATTAGTATGAAAAACATCTCGGCCATCGGATTACTGTCAGCCATAGGATCCTGTCCTCCCTGTGCATGCGCAAACAAGCTAATTCAAAATCAAGAAGCCAATGGGTACGTACTCATGTGATGAATTCATTCGCATTCACCCATCTCTTTCAGATGGATGCTGTGTTCACCTGTGCATGTGATAAGCTACTATGTAATTTCTTGCATTTTTGAATTATCCCCCCCCCCCACTTTCTTCTTCTTTTGGGACAGTGATACATTCTTCTGTGTGAAAAAGTCCTTTGTGGGTTTACATGGATTAGCTGGGATTCAAACCCTTGTCTGCAGAATTATAGTCCAATGCTCAAATTGTTACATCATGCTGGCTCTCATAGATGGGACAATGGGCCTCATATACATTAGAAGTGGGTCTAGGAACAAAAATAGAGAGCCCCTTCCTCCTACACCACAGTAGATGCTATGAGTTGGAAAGGACAACAAAGGCCATCTGGTTCAATCCCTGCCATGCAGGAATACACAACTAAAGCACTCCTGAAAGATGGCTACCCGACCTCTATGTAAAGAACTTTAAGAAGGAATGGCTACTACTTTCCAAGGCAGTCTATTATATTCTTGAATAGTTCTTTCCATCAAGATGTTCTTCCTAATGTTTAGGTAAGCAAAGTGCTGCCACTCCCATCAACCCTAGGAGTGCTGCAAGTTCCAGGCCAGCAATATCTGGTGGGCTGCATTTACCATCCCTGGTACATGGTGTACTAATTGTAGGGCACTGATTTTAGAATTGGGAGCCAGTGTGGTGGTTTGAGTGTTGGACTAGGACACTGGGGAACCAGGGCTCAAATCCCTGCTCACAGGGACGTAGCCAGGATTTTAGGAAGAGGAGGGGGTCCAGACTAAGGCGGGTTACAAACCGCCATAAAATACATATTGACTATGTATTAGGGTTAGGAAGGGGCGGTGCTTCCGCACCCCCCTAACCCTAATACGTAGTCAATACGGAGAATATGGCTGCGGCCGTTCCACATGGGCGCCGCCATATTGATGTAGCGGACGCTGTGCGTCCGCACATTGCACAGCGCTTAATAATAATAATAATTAATAATTTGTTTTATTTATATACCGCTATTCCAAAGATCATAGCGGTGAACAGCAAGTAAGCTAATTAGTAAGCTAATTTGCCTCCAACAATCTGGGTACTCATTTTAGCGACCTCGGAAGGATGCAAGCCTGAGTCGAGCTTGGGCCCTTTTGCTGGTCTTGAACTTGCAACCTTGTGGTTTCGAGTGAATGGCTGCAGTACAGGCATTTAACCACTGCACTATCAGGGCCCCTGACATCACGAGTGCGCCACTGGCGCCTTGCGGCATCATAACTGCGCCACAGGAAAAAGCTCCATTTTGGAGCTTCTTTTTTGCTCCGCGAGGGAGTCGCGCAGTTTGGCTGCTGTGACTCCCTCGCGGAGCAAACAGCAGCGCCGGGAGACCGCCGCAAAGCAGCGGTTTGTAACCCACCCAAGTGCCACCATTATAATGGGGCTTGGGTGCGGCAGTGCAGCAGCACGCACCATTCATTTTTCTAATAGAAGAGGGGGTCCAGACCCCAAGGACCCCCCCCTTGGCTACATCCCTGCTGCTCAACAATGAAAACCCACTGGGTGACTGTGGGCAAGTCACACTCTCTCAGCTTCAGAGGAAGGCAAAGGAAAATCCATTCTGAATAAATTCTGCCAAGAAAACCTTTGCTATAAATCAGAAATGATTTGTAGCACAGCAACAACAGTAGGATTAGCAGACTGAAAACTGCAGAGGGCTCATGTACCCTAATGGCTGTGTGGAAGAGAGGGTGTTAGCAGGTATTGCTTGTCACACAACCAAGTAAATTTACTGGTGTGGTGAGGACATATGAAGTTTTTTGTTTTTTAAAAAAGAAGCTGTTGCACTGGATTTACATTGTACTCTATCCCTCACAAAGCCAGACTGCTAAATTAACTTGTCACCCTGGCTTCCTGCCCTCAGACCAAGTGGGCTACATGCAATTGCCAATATATCAATAGCTTATCGAGGAAAGACTAGGGATATAAATGTTGTTCCTGAAACTCTCTGAGTGAGCCCACACCAGCAGGAACAGACCAATAATAGGGAAGAACAGAATGCCACAAAGGAGAATTACGTGCCTCCTCCCCTGATGGTATTGTTCATTGTACCAGTCCACAGCCCTATCATACTACACTATTATAACACTGTGGTCTCACTTTATGGAATCCCATGTAATCCTGGGATTTGCATTTTAGGTAAGGGTATTTAGAATTTTCAACCAGACAGATCTAGTTCATTAGCTGTGAATTCTAAATACCCATCCCAAAACTGCAAAACCAATAGAACAGAACATGGGATCATAGTGCTATAGTTGTGTAGTGTGCAAGGGTGCCAGTGGTTTTGATCCAGAAGGTTTCTAGTTATCTGTTCTTTGCTTAGGCAGAATGTCTTTTATAGCCCAGGAGAGCTGGCTGGTGGGAACTAATCATTTGTTGGCAAACTTTCTATGTTTGAATAAACAACCAATCAGAACTTGGTGTACTTTGTGTGGTGGTGTGCATGTGCAGATGTGCATGCTCAGAAATGTTGCTGGCCATGTTGGCTAAGGCAATGCTTCTTAAGCTACCTCCTGTTTTTTTTTCCCCAGAGTGCAAAGGACCAATACCATATTTGTGTCCATTGGCTACAGTTGTTTCTTTCTTTCCTGGAAACTCATCAGGCCATCAGCCAATGGTTCAATGGCCAGCACAAATCCATGGAGCTGCAGTTAAAAAAAAGAGGAAAAGAAAGGTGTCTGCGTATGTGTAGAGTAGAGCAAAAAACAAGAGCAGAGAATTGACTGAAGGCAATTTAGGGGTTGGAGCAAATAGTTAACTGCCTTGTAGGAATGCCTTCAATTTGCATCCATTGATGCTCTGCTTGCGTTTTGTATGTAAAGCAAATATTGCAAATATGCTTTAAGTATCCAGGGCTCTCTTCTCAGAAGGAAATGCCACCTGGTGCTATCCCTAAAGCCATGAACTGCTTAGGGAAATAGGAAGCATACATTGATACATGTTTGTATGAATGTACAGCAAAATTCCTGGTAGAAACAGAGTTCTATTCAGGTGTAGGTGTCGAACTATGGGTCATGTGCTGGCAAAAAAGTGGGAGAATCAACCAAGCAGTATGTTAATCCAGGAAAAACGGTGTGGTGCAGGTAACAAAAATATGGATTAAAACTGCTCTATGTACAGTGAGATACTATTTTTGCAGAGAGAAAGTTCCTGTTCCAAAAAGTATAACCCATGATTATCTTTGTCATTTTGACCCAACACTCGCTTTGATATTCAGCTCACTATGGGATGGCTTTACCTTTTTGACAATGAGAAATTTCAACAATCTTGTTCTTTTCTCTCCAGCTAATTCTGATCCTACTTTGTATTAGGGCAGTGGTTCCTAAATTTAAAGCATTTCATTTCAAGACTCTGCCAGATTCTCTTAAGTTTTCTTAAATTCTCATTTCCTCTGGCACTTGCTTCTTGCTTATAGTTACATTAACTTGAGGGACGGGGGGAGAGATTTCTAGACTGAAATTTCCACTCTGTAATCTTTATTTTTAATATTGTTTTATTCTCATGTTTCTGCTAGTTGCACATGTACCTGATTTGGTTTGAAAATGTTAATTCACTCCAAAGCCTGCTCCATATAGATCTCTTCTGGCACGCCTGACAATTTTCCTTACTGTGCAAAGGCTTACATTTCCCTGTGTTGGTTCTCACTGTTTATTTTGGTACTGTATGTTCTAGGTTTTAGAGGGTATGGAGTGGTAAGGTCTGAAATGGAGTTCTACTCTGCTTTGCACTGAACCGAGATAAACCTCTCCATTCAGTTACAGACTCAGACAATGTAATATGGGGGACCTTCCCCCAGCTTTTGCACTTCTGTTAACCATTAGAAATAGTGATGCTGGCTAATTTAGGGTCACTGTGGGAGGGAAGAATTCACCTGTGGCTGAGTAGGGTGGTATTTATGTCAAGAGGCTTTAGAGGGCTGTATGTGGCCCGTGGACCACTGTCCTTGGACAAGATATTCCTTAGCCTGAACCATCAAGGCTTTTTGCATTCTTCTCTCATACATGAAGCCTGGATAATTTCCTGTTTTCTTTTAACTGCAACTCCCAGAATCCTGCAGTAAGCATGACCATGGGAGCATGGCCACTAGTGTTGGCAGTTCATTAATTAATTAATTAATTAATTAAATACCTTACCTTTCTCCTGGGAGGGGACCCAAAGCAGGGTATAAAGTTGTAGTTCTTTTCTTCAAGGTAAGTGCATGGAGATGGACAAAAGGATTACTTAGGGATCCTTTGCCCACAGGAAACTGAAAGGTGGCATGCAAGGCTGATCATTACTACAGTTATATTGTGCTGTGGTATCCTCTTCAGATTCCCAGGAGAAATAAGTAGAAGTATTCTCGTGGCCCCATAAAGATGAACAGCACCAGGCCATGCATTTTTGTGGACACGAGTCTGCTTCCTCAGGGCCATTAATAAGGTTGCCAGGTCGGGGCCTGATTTCAAGGCAAAACACAAGACCTAGGGGTGAAACCTTGTGATGTCACAGGAGTTGGGCCCCAATCAGGCAGCCTCCGATGGTGTGATTAAGCGTGATGCATTAATGATGCACAGCTGTAAAGAGTATACATTTGAAATAAAAAACACCAAGTCTAATAAATGAGGAAAATGACAGTTGTAAAGAGTATGCATTTGACATAAAAAAAAACACCAAGGGCTCATTCTCACTGCAATTTGCTGTGAAGCATGATTTGGTGCAAACGACCCTCGTTCCCATTTCAAACTGCTTCTTATCCTCATTAGATCGATTCGAGGAGGAAAGAAGCGGGGTAAATGCAAAAAACCCCGGGGTTTCCTGACAGTAATTTCAATGTGTTTCCCCCCCCCCCCCCCGAAGAATCAGTTCTGAAGCGTGCCCAATAAGTGGGAACGCCAGATCAAAATTGATTCTTTCCGAAAAAGGGACAAATGGCAAAGGGGTGTGTACCATCCCTCCCCAGAGATGTCACACACACACCGAGTGCTGCCTTTTTGGGTCCTTTGCAAATAGTTGTTAGATCATTTTTTGGTTAAATTTGATTTAAAAAAAAAAGAAGAGTCCCTGTCCTCCTCCTCCTCCTCTCCGCTCCCTCCCCTGGCCTTGCCTTGGTCCCAGAGTAGAGTTCAGGGCAAACGGAGTGTGGAAGTCAGGAATGGAGCCTTGTCTCCATCCTCCTCCTCCTCTCTACTCCCTCCCCCTGGTCTCCACACTCTGTTTGCCCTGGACTCTACCCTGGGACCAAGGCAAGGCCGGGGGAGGGAGCAGAGGGGAGGAGGAGGAGGAGGAGGGAGACAAGACCAGAAATGGGAGTGCGGAGGCTGGGAACGGAGGCTTGTCTCCCCCTTCTAGGGTTGCCATTTGTCAGGACCTCCAAACCGGGACAAATGTAGGACAAAATTTTCAAATGTAGGACACATTTTTTTTGTGTGCCCTACATTTGAATAGGAGCCTCACTGAGGGGAGGCTTTCCCTCCCGGCCTGGGCCCCCGCCCTTGGTGGGGGTGGAGCCCAAGCGGGGAGGGAATCCTCCCCTTAGGGAGGCTTTCTCTCTGGCCTGGGCCCCCGCCCTTGGCAGGGGTGGAGCCCAAGCAGGGAGGGAATCCTCCCCTCAGCCCGGGGGCAGAGGCAATCCTGGGGGCATGGGCAAACCGGGGCGGGACCGTGCAGACCCGCCCCAAACCGGAAAAGTCCCACTCCCAGGTGGGATATGGCAAGCCTACCACCTTCCTCCTCCTCCTCCTCTCCGCTCCCTTCCCCAGACTTGCCTTGGTTCCAGGGTAGAGTCATCCTTGGCAGTGAGGACATCTTCAGGGTTCCTCCTCCTCCTCCTCCTCCTCCCCTCTGCTCTCTCCTCCAGCCTCCACACTCTGTTTCCCGCCCTGTCATTGCTCTGGGACCAAGGCAAGGAGGACTCTACCCTGGGACCAAGGCAAGGCCGGGGGAAGGAGCAGAGAGGAGGAGGAGGAGGAGGAGGAGGAGGAGGAGGAGGAGGAGGACAGAGACAAGGCAGAAATGGAGCGCGCAGGCTGGAACAGAGCCTTGTCCTCCTTGGCAGTGAGGACACTTCTGGGCACCTTCAAGGCTCCTTCTCCTCCTAAGCCCATCATTACTTAGGCTGCCTCTGCACTGGAGAGATAATCCAGTTTGGCACTGCTTTAACTCTTTCTGGCTGAAGGCTAAGGAATTCTGGGAGTTTGTTGTGGGGCTGGGAAACATAGTGCTGTGGCCAGGGGAGGGAGCAGGGAGGAGGAGGAGGAAGACAAAGAGAAGGCTGGGGGAGGGAGCCCAGAGGCCGGGGGAGGGGCCAATCCAAGGCCAGGAACTAATGGGAACAACAGCCAGTCAAAAAGCGATTCCAAAAAAAGGTCCCAATTCATAGTGTGAATGAGGGACCTTTTGGAATCGACTTACATAGCAGAGTGGAGCTGGACTGTGAAGCTGATTTTACAGTAAGTGGAAATGACCCCCAGGTCTAATAAATGAGGAAAAAACAGACACAGCTCATACACAGATTTGCAAAGCAGCTCTCTCACCTTTGTTACCCACAAACATGTATGGGTTTGGAGAGCCTCCAGATTAGTAACAGTCTATATTTAATAAGTGTGGGGGGGATTTGACTTGGCTTACAAGATCAGGGTAAAGTCAGGATTGAAGCACCAACTGTACCAGTATTCACTGATAAAGACTCCAGACATAAGTGAACTAATTAATCTTTATTTGGGAAGAATATGAAAGAACACACATATGTGATAGACTCACTCTAACCCTGGCGTACAGAGCTAACCAAAATAAAAAAGTGGAAAAAAGCAGTTTATGGTTGGATTGAAGGGTAATATCTACCTGTCCTGAAGAATGAGCTATGGAAAGCAGGAGTGACTCAGACCAAGAGTCTGGGGACAACTGGAGCAGCTCAGGCTGATGATCTGAGGGAAACTGCCACCAGCAAAGTAGGGGAGTTGACTGCAGCAAAGAGGCTAGGTTTTCCTGGTCATATAATTACTTTTAAAAATAGCCTCAGGCCAAGGTGATTTCATGGGAAACAAAGACTAGAGAGCACTTTGGAAGGACTAAAACTGATATCCAAAAGATCAAGAAAGGCTAATTTGATAGATAGTAGTGTTGTTGATTTCACAACAAACACCTTGAGAAGATATGGAGTACCGTACCCCCAAAAATGAAAAGGCAGGAAGGGTATTTAGGAGCACAACAGAAGATGAAAGGGAATCAGATCTCATTTGATCTAGTTACCAGAACTCATATTTTGATATTTGGTTTCCATAAGAAATGCAGTGGGGGGGGCATCCTCTATCAATCCCCTTCTCATTGTTTTCAGCCTTCCACATGTGCAGGTTCTATGTACTATATTCACAATATTACCTTTTCTGGTGTTTCGTAGGTCATTGCAGTCTCTGCAGCCCATACTGGTCTCCAACAATTTGATATCAAAATATAGCTGGATCATGGTAATATCAGGGCACTTACACCTTAAGATTCCTTCCTCTCTCCCTGAGGCCTAGAGAAGAATGGTCAGGCCCTGAGATCTGGCAACTGTAGTCATGAGATGCAGTACATTGCTGATTTTTCCCATTTTCCTTTCTTTAGTTCCTTCTTTTTAGGACCAATGCATATATGCAAGTAGGTAGCCACTTTTTTCCAGTATTTGAAGTAGATTGCTCTATTGGCCCTGCTGTGGCTAGAATTCAGTTAGTGAAATATGCACACGTAAGTGTGGTTTATGTATGCGTATGTTTCTTTCTGGACAGAGCCAAAGGTGCTACTCTGTAGCCCTTCGTACAACATCCAAAATCTTTTGCAGAAATTAAGCCCTTGGAGGTCCACTGGCTGCTGCTGCTAACTGATTAGAAGGGAAAGAGTAGGGATGCAATTCAACTAATGTAGCTCTGAGGAGAGACGGCCAGAGTGGTACAGTGATTTCAGCACTGGACTAAAGACCAAGCTTCAAATCCCTACTCTGCCATGGAAACTTACTTGGTGACTAGTCTTACTGAAAAGCCACACTCTCTCAGCCACAGATGCAAAACCCTTCTCCGAACAAATCTTGCCAAGAAAACCTTGTTCTAGGTTTGCCTTAGGGTTGCCATAAGTAGGAAACAATTTAAAGACACACAGCAACAGCAACAGCAACAACAACAACACTCTGAGGGGAAAGGAAGATGCATGTCATCTGTTACCAACTCTTATTTCCTTCCCCCATCCACAAGACTAGGTGAACCAGTTTATTAACATATGGATTGTCTCCCTACTCTCTTCCCTCCCCACTGGTAAGCAGCAGAAGCAGACCCCCATGGCTTGATACATGTATGTGTGGTGGGGGCGGCCTTGGTCAGTGTGCAAAGGACTAGAAGATAGCCCCTTGCACCCCATCCCTCCAAAAAGACATGCATGATGGTTGAACATAGAACTGCATGGATTCCTCCAAACCATGTAATTAAAGCACTTCAGTATCACTTTAACTGCCAAGGCTCTTTTCTGGGAGTTATAGTTTAGTGAAGTTGCACCAGACCTCTCTAGAAGAGAATTCTAAATATCTCACAAAACTACAGATTCCCCAGGACTGCACCATGGCAGTTAAAGTGGTATCAAAATACTTTGAGTGAGTAGTACAGTCTTGCCTTGCTATCTGTGGGAGGATCTGTTCCAGCTTGCCCTCCCTATAAGCCCTATTCTTTTCAATGGGTGTGTGTGCACGCCCATGCCCATGCATGCTACCGTGTGCATGTGTCCCCACTGAAAAAGCTGAGGCTTGTCATCCACAGAAGCTCAGAGCCATAGGTGGCAAGTCCATGGTTGGTGCAGGAGGTGCACTGTAGTCTCATTTGTGTGTAACCAGAAGACTTTTTCTTCAGTCACCCATAAAGTGTAGAATGATCTGCAGCAACAGATTCAACAGCTGAATATGATGTCTGAATTTAAAACAGGATCAAAAACTAGGCTCTTCTAACAGGCTTGGCCTGATGATTTTTAAATTGTGAATTTTAAATGTTGAATGTTAATATGTGTACATTTATTTATTTATTTATTTATTTATTTTGTATGCTGCCTTTCTTTCAGGAGGTACCCAATGCTGCTCCTTTTAAATTCATGTGTATTTTAGCAAGTGTTTTAAGTGATGTTGTTTGTTAATTGTTGCTGTCCCCACCTTGCTCTATGGGGAGAGACAGATAAGAAATTGTTGTTGCTGTCTTTGTTGTATACAGGCAGGAGGATATTTTGTGGAAATGAAAGATAATGATAGTGGATCTTTGCCAGCTGATGGGGCTAAGAAGTAGGTCCTTCTTGTGTACCACATGGGCTAACCACATATTCTTTGGCAGGGGGGAAGACTAGTCTAACGTACAAGAAGAGCTCACTATGTGTAAATACATCATTGCAGGTCAACTAACAGATGATGTGAAAAGCAGAGCTTACAATTGCTTTTTGGCTGCTGGCAGGGCAGTGGGGGGGGGAATGTGTGATGAGAGCTACAGTTCAAAACAATGACTTTTCTAAGCTCTGTATTTTAAACCATTGCCCACTTCATCTCCTCCCCCCTCTCTATCACTGCCACTGCATCCTCCATCTTTTAAATGTTTGGGGTGAACAAAATTAACAAAGCAGGCAAAGACAGGGTGTTGATTTTTTCCAGATGGAGAAACGGGAAAAGGCAGTGGCAGCAGTAGCAAGAAGGAGGAAGCGAGAGAGTTTGAGCAGGGAGAAGATAAACTGAGAGCCTGAACCAGAATTTGCTCTGCTACTTTGCTTAATAGTCTGTTCTGTTGTGTTCTGCACAGGAGATGACTGTAGTTCCAGGCATCTCAAGACTTTGTGAGGTACCAAACACAGACACACATTACTTTTGTAAGCTTTATTGGTAGTAAATGATGCAGCAGATGGTATATGCCAGAAGAACATTCCAACCCATTTTCTGACAGGGCCCTCCATCCTTTCAACAGCCAGTGGTAGAATGGAGGGAGTCCCTAATCAACGAATCCTAGCCAGACTGTCCCTGGCCAGCCAGCAAGCCAAATCCTGGGCTGGGTGCACACCAATGAAATAAGGTGTGCAGATGTGACCTCTCCCCCTCCCCCATCATAGTTATGAGAACTGTTTGTTGTTGTTAACTATCCTCAAGTCAATCTCAACCCATGGCGACCCTGTGAATGAGACATCTCCAAGACTTCCTTTCTTCCACTGCTCTGCTGTAAATACCTGTGATCTCCTTAATAGAGTCATCCATCTAGCATGTGGCCTTCCTCTCTTTCTAGGTCCCCCCACCTTTCCTAGCATTATTGTTTTTTTCCAGTGAGTCCCCCTTCTCATGTTGTGCCCAAAGTATGACAGCCTCAGTTTTGTCATCTTGTGTTCCAGGGAGATCTCTGGCTTGATCTGCTTTAGGACCCATTTGTTTTGTCTTTTTGGCCATCCATGGGATCCTCAGCACTCTTCACCAGCACCACAGCTCAAATTAATTTCTTCCTATCTTCTTGAAACCAGGTTAATAACAGAGAAAAATGCATTCCCCCTTTCTGTTCTCAGTCTTCATACTCGACAACTAATAAACCTTGGTGACAGAGGCCTAACTTAGTACATGGGACATAGCCTTTCTTATAGCACAGTTCATTTATTGCTCCACAAAGATGTTTTTTGTGACCTTCAACCTCTCTAGAGCACCCAGCCCTGCCCTTTTTCTTGACCTCTAAAAGGGGGTGAATTGTCACTCGTGGAAGCCTCCAGGAATGGCAATATACCTTTTAGAGAGAGTGCAACCCCTTCCTCCAATTTAATATACTAAACTCCCATTTTTCAAAACCAGAAATTGATGACTGGTTGCTTCTGTCTTTTGAGGATTGAGGAGTTTGAAGACTGGCTCTAACACCAGCCACAGCTGCCCACCCTTGACCTATTTTATCATTACCCTATCTCAGCCTTCCTAAACTTGTCACTTTCCCAAAAATGTTTAGGCAAAACATCCGTCACCACAACCTCAGCTCAGATGAGATTTGCTGGTTGTTGGATGTGTAGTATAGTACATTTGGAAGGTACCAAGAGAAGGAAAGAAGCTTTAACTCTTGCCCTCAGATTCAAAATTGTGCCAGGCTCTCCTTTTTAGCAAACCCAGGATGCAAACTGTGTTTTCTTGTATTGGTCGTCCTGAGTAAAGAATCCATGTTTTCATTATATCGTGAATAAAGAATCTGTCACTATCATCATCATCATCATCATCATCATCATCATCATCATCATCATCATCACTACTACTACAACTACAACTACAACAACTATTTTTATTAATAGCTCACCTTTCCCCCCAAACCAGGACTCAAGATGGTTTACAAATTAAAGCCAGTGAAACAGTTTTTTTAAAAAATACAAAAGATCAACATTAAAACGCAATTAAGCTATTAATACTAAAACCAATTCAAAAGATACCAATACAAATATGAAAAAGCATTCTAAAAAGCAGTGCCATTAAAGCAGTACCCCTCTTAACAGTATCAGCTCTTAAAAGCTCTTTCCTTAAAAACCTTCAGTTCTTTTTCCCCCTGATATGTACACAGAACTGTCTGCCCCTGCTTTATGGGGCTTGGGAAAAGGGATCCCAGGAGAGGCCGTAAGAATCAAAATAGCCAATACACTGAGCAGGGGTTTCACAGGCTGTTGACAAGACTGAAAAGACTTCTAGGTTAACTGAAGCCCCCTTCTCCTTAATCTGTTAGCTCTAACAGACATGTTTCCATGAGGCTCAAGGTTTTTTGTGCAGGCAGGGGGAGAAGGAAGAGGCTTCACATTAACTTAATGGCAGTTTGGCCTCTGTCAGGCTCCCTCAGATAGCCTCTAGACATAATCTTGGCAGGTTTTCAGGGAATGGAACGCACACTGAAGGCTCAGAAAAAGGAAAATGGATTGTGGTGGTACAACGTGAGCAGGAGGAAAAAAACAGCCAAACTCTTTGCCCTGTTATGGACATACAAATTCAGCATAATGCTCACTACCTAATACCTAAGAACATATTAATGGCCATGCTGATTTCAGGCCAAAGAGCATTTTGTTTCCACAACACTTTTTGAGATATTCATGGGAAGGCCAAAAGCAGCACTTAACACAATAATACTCTTCCTTCATCTTCCCCAAATGGTATAGAGAGGTCTATCACCTTTTGTTGTTGTTGTTTTTTTGTGTGCCTTCAAGTAATTTCTAATTTCCGGTAATCCTAAAGTGAATTTATCATGGATCTTCTTGGTAACATTTATTCAGAGGAAGTTTGACATGACCTTCCTCTAAAGCTGAGAGTGTGTGGCTTGCCCAAGGTCACCCAGTGGGCTTCCATGGCTGATCAGGCATTTGAAACCTCTGTTTCCTACAATCCTAGTCCAACAGTCAAACCACTACACCACCCTGGTCGTCCTTAGGTACAGTACTTGAGATAATTAAGCCATTGTGACTTGACCGCCCTGTTTGCCAAAAACCCTTTAATCAAGTTAGCAGCTATCACTACTTAGGGCCATGCATTCCACAGTTTAACCATGTGCTCTGTGAAGTAGTACTTCCTTTTATCTGTCTTGAATCTTCTACCATTTAGTGTCAGTGGATGACTCTGCATTCTAGAATTATCCAGGTTCTCTTCACCTTGGATAATATTATTAGCCTCTGTTAATGACTTTTCTTACTTACTTGAATTGATTAACCTTTTCTCATGAAAGTTGTTCCAGATACTTGGTCATACTAGTTGTCCTTTTCTGCATATTTGTAACTTGAATGTGTATTTAGAATAAGAACAACAATTGAAGTGTGTTACTGTTCCAGTACAAAAGATATTTTCGGCACAATCTCTTCCTAAATGTTACCAAGTATATTTGAATTCTATGCAGGCATCCAAATTTAGATGCTTGAACTTTTTTTTTTATAGTAGACCTTTTTGGCCTCGGACATCCTAGTGCACAAACAAATACCTTGCATCCCTGTTATCAGTCCATCTCTGCATGCATTTCACAGTTACAAAGGATCCACTATTGGCATTAATTCATATATAATTTTTAAAGTTGTACAGCCATAATTATTGCAGGTCATATACATTTACTTTGGATGTTTTTCAGATTGGTGTGCAAGATCTCTATTTTTCACTGCTGACCATGAAAATTAAAGTCAGTATTCTTACCCATATCATCACCACTTCCAAAGATGCTGGAAAGTAAGAAGTAACTTGGAAGAACTTTGGCTTTTAAAAGAAAGCTGATATACCTAGACAGTGGTCCCCAAACTGTGCCCTTTAAGAGATTTTGGACTTCAGCTCCCAGAAGCCTCAGCCACGTTGGCCAATAGTTTGAGATTCTGGGAGCTAAAGTACAAAATCCCTTAAAGAGCACAGTTTATGGACTACTATAGCATCGGGCTCTCTTAGAAACAAGGGCAGCAAGCATAGTCTTACTCACATGACCCTCATTGCACAGAGAAGGGAAGAGTAGCACAAACACAGGGATCCAAATAAGCATAAAGAATATTAGATTGTGATCCTCTGCATACTCTGAGTGGGAGCTCTGCTGAATGCAGTGGGGCTTGCTTCTGAATAAGCAAGTGTAGGATTGCATTGTATATGTGCTTTACATCCTTGTTCTTGTAGCCTGAAACTTCTCTTAGGGTTCAGACTATAAGATGTCTGGAGCTCTGGAAGGAAATTCCAAAACTGGGGAGTGGCCACCCAGAACACCTGCTGCATGCCTTTGCTATTCACATTTGCTGCCCTATGAGAACTGCTAGTGAGCTGCTCTTGGAAGACGGTTGAAAGGCATAGGGGAAACAGCTTGTGGGATCCAAGGTGTCATAAGCTATGTGTGTATTTTTATGAGCTTTGGCATTAATGTAGCTGAAGAGGTATCTTGGAAAAGTACAAGGTTGCTAGTTTATCTAGAGTTGCCTCTGGGATCATTTGTGACACAGCTAAGATAAATTATTTTATTATTTGCAAAAGAAGGAGACATGGGTGCATAAAACAGGCTGCTTAATTAATAATCAAGCCATATAACTGCATGCACACCTATGTCATCTCTGCTAAATATATAGGAAACTGCTGAACCTGCATTCGGCAACTTAATCAGTATTTGGCAAGGTGAAGAAGGATTTCACACTGCCAGCAAATAAAACTGTTGCCAGCAGAGGAAACAAGACCCTTGAAATCAAGCCCACAACTTAGAACTTATGATTTGCAAGGCACAATACATTATGTGTTACACATGTAGCATCAGAAGAACTGTCATAATAAAGAATCCACGTATTTATTTATTTACTTACTTATCCATGCAAGATTGATACATGTTGAGAAGATCCTTTCCTACAGGCAACCCCATGCCCTTCATGGATTTAGGTAATAGCTTTAGATCTCTTTATATGTAGCTCTCTACCCCTTTCACACTGGTGCTTTTGCCCTGAGTAAATCTGGGCAGATTCGACAATCCAGTACCAAATCTGTCCGGAATGGAAGTTCCCATTACCCTTTACCCCAATTGAACCTCTCCAGTGCAATTTACCCCGCTTGTTGTTCGCACTTAAAAGAAGCGATCTTCGTTGTTGTCAATCAAATGATTTGCATATTCACTTCCGCTGTCATCAATGGTGACGTGTCATGTATCTGCTGCAGCCATTCGTCAATAGCATTGGTGCTTTCCCCCCTCCTTTTATTATTTAAAAAAAATTTAGAGGCAACATTAGCATATTTTATCAATTTGTCAAATTTAATTAAAACAAACCAACCAAACAAACAAACAAAAACCACCAGCCCTGGCAGCATCCGAGCAAAAAGTGTATGAAACTTGTATTTTGGCTGCAGTGGCGGGAGCAAGTGAAAAGGAAAAATTCATAGCACAAACATTCACACATTCACATATTTATCTAATTTATATATTTTTTAAAAAACAACCTCGGCAACATCTGAGCAAAACTTTTATTTTGGCTGCAATGGCTGAAACAAACGAAGGGGGAAAATGTTAGCACAAGCATTTGCATATTCCATCAGAAAATTATAAATAAAAAAAGCGACCAGTGTGAGAGGGGAGGCATGTTCCACCCACTGCCCATCCTGTGACCTTTATACCTCCCCTTAAATGACCCGATCATGACCGGGGACAAGTTCCCATTTACCTGCACCACAGGTTTTCCAAAATGAAACAGGAAAAACCCTGATATTGGAAAACCTGCGCTGAGGGGGATTTGCCCCAGTTTGGGTGTGCAAAACCCCGATCCAGGTGTGCAAAAACTGGTGCCAGTGGGAATTACCCACTTATAATCCGGTTTGAAATTTGGTCTACAGTGTAGTGTAAATGACCCCTATGTATAACTTCAGTCTTAGTAAAAAGGGAGAAAACAGTGGGAGCTTCCCCAGTTTTTTAAGCTAGGTTCTCCTCCTTTGTTACTGAATGAAACCCACTCCTCATTTTATTAGGAAAACAGCCAAGCCTGCTAGTGTTCACTTAACAAGTCACCACCCTGTACTGTATATGTGAGCTCACTTGACATTGTTACTGAGCCTGCCTGTACTGCAGGTGTGGGGAAAGTGTGGGTTGCATGTAACCCCAACCTCACTTTATGGCCCCTAAAGCCAGCTCAGGAGGCTGCAAAGCCCCCAGACTCAAAAAGATGATTCAGTTTAAGACATGCCTCAAATGGCCATAAATCTCCTACATTGTAAAAATTCAGTGACTTGGGTTAATCTGTCCTGCAAATCTCCTCACAGCCCCTAAAAACAGCAAAGGCCATTTTAGAAAGCAAAACCCCAAACCAGAAGTGGCATGACTATGGTTTTCAGATTTCAGAGACTGGTCCTGAGTCTTAGAGACTGGACTTTCTTCAGGATGAGGTGTTAGCACACCCTGCACTGTATTTTGGGATCCCCAGATTTCATATCTCATATCTGGAAAAAGCATGCTTTTTTCAGAGATCAAGAATCAAGAATCACTAGGTCAGATTCCCAGGAGAAAAAGAATGTGTCCCAAGGTATGTGTACATCCAGGTAAACAAGATCATCAAATCTAAATGTGTGAATTAAGTGTTCCTTCCTTCCACCAAGTAATCTGCATTTCCTCTTGCATCATGATGAAAGATTTCCTTCCACCCAGAGCAGTAATACATCAAGTAATCTTTGTCTAAGAATGTCTGTATTAACAGCCAAAGCTGATAAAAGGGACTCCACTGACAGCAAAAAAGGAGGAGGAGGAGGAGGAGGAGGAGGAGGAGGAGGAGAAAAAAAGGAAAAGAGGGATCCAGATGGATCTCCAGATTATGCACCTGATCCTGCAGCAGAAATGCAATCCCACCCATGGCAGGTTACTGACCTGTCTGTGGGACCTAGAAACTACTTATACAGAAGGTCTCTATTTTGCCAGAATTCCTTCTCACTTAAATGCCATCAGTTGGAAAGATACCTTGGTTAGCCATACTTGGGCGCTTTACAGACCACCCAAAAAGGGCGGTCTGCCAGCGCCTCCATTTCCGCCGCTGGGAAGCCTCAGCCTCCAAACGGCGAGGATTCCCAGCAGTGGAAAAAGAAGCTGCAAAAAGTGGCTTCTTTTTCCATCGTGCTTATGAAGCCGCAAGGCGCCAATGGTGCACTTGTGGCATCATAAGTGAGCCGCGACGTGCGGACACTAAGCGTCCAGCACATCAAGATGGTGGCGCTCAAGTAGAATGGGTGCCACCATTTTGTACACACTTGGCGCATACTAGGGTTAGGGGCGTCCGGAAAGGACACCCCTTCCTAACCCTAGTACATGCCGAGCACGTACTAGGGTGCCTGTGCGGAATGGGCCTCGGTTAGCCAATACTATTCATTTAGTTCAGCTGAGTGGGGAAAATAATTTGTATCACGTATGCCCTTGAATATCCTCCACATGGGGACAACCGTGATCACTCCATTGTCCCTCCATTCCCTTGTGTGGAGGACCTCTATAGACATGTATCAGTCCATGCACACAACCTACTCCTGCATCACTTAAATGTTTGAACAATAGGAAAATGTGGCCGCAGAAAGCATCTGGCCCCTATGAGGATGTATTTTATTTTGTTGAGGGTGGAGCTATCAGACCTTTCTGTCTATCTATCTGTCCTTGGTTTTTAGAAAGCAGAGCTTGAAGTGGTTTAAATCACCCTTGTTCACACTTGAGCCAAATCAATGAAGCAGTTTGGCAAGGGGGCCCCTGCGCTAGACCCATTTAACCCTTGTCTTTTTTATGCTCATTTTCCCCCCCGTGTCTTTTGCAATAAATCGATTCAGCACAAGTGTGAACAAGATGCAGATCAGAATCAATTTCCTATGATGTGATCAGCGTTCAACAGCCTGCTGAAGAGGGTCCACTTTTAATCAATTCATTAGTCAATGTGAACAACAAATGGGTTATTTTTCAAGAAAATGCGATTGGGGCAAATGTAGTTCAACACGCTCTGCTGTTGAATCAATCCATCAATTCGGATCGCAAACAGATTTATTTGTGAGTGGGAATGAGGCCCCCATGTCTGTTAGAAACATATTGAAATTTTTGACATTAAAGTGTTAATACTTTTTCCTGTGGAGATATATCCATGTTTTGGAGCTTACTTAGGAACATTTGTACTACTGTGAAACTATCTGAGGGACCCTGAGTACCAAGAGAAATTGAAAAAATTGCAGAGGCCCAAAAGCAATAGGTTTTACCTGGATTCTCTCTGAAACAAAAAGTGAATGCAAAATCTGGGTGTTCCGGAAGGTGACTTGCTAGCCCTTGGAAGGTAGGATATTTTAAAGGAGACAATGCTACCAGCATAGCAGATGTCCTTCCTGTTTCATAACTATAGTGTCAAGTATAAGTCATGTGATGGGGAAAGGGATGTTGATGCTACTTGGATGTTGTGAAATATGCATTAAATATTCCTTGAAAATTGAGGCTCTTCTACACTATACAATTACAGTGTTGTGATTTTGCTTTAATTGCCATGGTTGTATCCTGTGGAATCCTGTGGTGTGTAGTCTGGTGAGGCACCAGAGGCCTCCAACAGAGAATTCTAAATACCCGTACTGCTTTACCATGAGGTGGCGTGAAAGACCCACAGGGAAAATTCACCATCCTTCCCATCTGGGGAAGGGTCCATAAAAGTCTGGAGAGATAATTTGCAGCTTTCTAGAACTGAGAAGTTCTTGAGCATTGCAAATAATTCTTCTGGCCTCTGGTGTTGGTGATAGGGAAACAAGTTGCACTAGTTGACATGATCACTGCATGGGGAAATAGGGATGCCATTTCAGGATTGTCCCAGGCCCTGATGTTTTTGGGCCAACACTTGGGATCTAGAGACAGCCCCTGGTGATATCATAAAATGTTGGACATTAAGTACCAACCACAGTTGTTCACAGCTTGTCATTCATTCATTCATTCATTCATTCATTCATTCAATCACACATTCCTGTTTGGAAATTAGGATGGAATATTTAAGTGAAATTGAAATGAGGAGATTACTGTTTCTCACCTACTTAAGGAAATGGGATAAGGACCATTTAGTATAACCTTCTTGCTTCTAGCCAGGAGATGGATGCAAAGCAATGTGGAGGATGAGCACCAGAGCCACAATGACTGGCACAACAACTGGAAGGAGGAAGCTAACCCACTAAATACAGTGCACCCTTTGTTTATGTGGGGGATCCATTCTGGATTCCCCCACATAAAACAAATAACATGTATGCTCGAGCACCATTTAAATTAATGGGGCTTGTGCATGCGGCAGCACAGCGGTGTGTGCACACCATGGGCACACGGCCCATTAGTCCCTATGGGACGAGCCGCCCCCTCCTCCTCGCACAATTTTCAGCGTATGCTGAAAGCTGCGTATGATGCGGGCACACTGTATGTAAACCTCCTGGAGAATCTTTGCATGTTGCAGCAATAAATCAATTAAACCTTGCAAAGGCTCCTGTACCTTGAATGGTTTTGTAGCAGAGGGAATTTCAGCAGATGTTACTTGCCATGCAAACAAGGAACAAGCAACACCTGTTTAAATTCCTGCCTTTACACAACCATTAAAGGTACAGAAACCTTCTCCAAATTTTATTCAGGCAGCCTTATCCCATCCTACTATTCCATGTACATATGAAATACTGTATTGTACAGACATGTACAGAGAAACATGTCCTCAACAAGCATAGTTCATACATATGACAAAGGATTATTGGCAGTTCCACCAACGCATACGGTTCTGTCAAGGTTGCGAGCCTTTCAGGATCTGGCTCCGCATTTGTGGGACAGCCTTCCTTTGTACCTCCAGCTGGAGGAGGATCTAATCTACTTTTGTTAAGGGCTGAAGACCTTCGTCTTTGATTCGCAGGATTAAGTTGCTGAATATGCCTAAGGTGAGTGACTGACACGGGCAGTGATTAAGATTTTCTTTGTTCTGTTTTTTAGCTTATTAGTATATTATTTTAGTACTTTATAGTGTGGTGTTTTATCGTTTGCTTTTTACTGTATATGTTTTGATGTACTGACCTTTGGTGGAAAGGGTGTTATAAATAAACATCAGCAGCAGCATCAAGAGAAATGAAATAGATCTCATATGTTATGAATTAGCCAAAGGTTTTACAGGAGACATGAGGAACCTTTGACCATCCAAATGTTTTGGCCTATGTCAGCCCCACCCAGTATAGCTAATGATAAGGTATTGTGGCAGTTGTAGGCCAAACACCTAGAGAGCCAAAGGTTCTTCAATCATGTTTTATTATTGCCTTCATCATCAGGCCTTTCAGAGGCATACAACTGGCCATTGTGAGAAACAGTATGTTGGACTGTTATTATTATTTTATTTTATTTTATTTTATTTTATTGCATTGCATTGCATTGCATTGCATTGCATTGCATTTTATACTGCTTTTCTCCCAAGGAGGGACCCATGTTAGCCTTCAGTCTGATCCAGCAAGGCTCTTCTCATCTCCTCATGTACCCCAGTCTTTGGGCACAATACAAAGTGCTGTTTGGTTTCATTCCAGTCCTTTCTTTGCATGCATTTCTGAGTCATTCTTGGCACACAATGATTTATTCTAGATGCTGTCACAATTTATATAACTATATGTCAAATATTATTATGATTAAGACAGTTGAAAATTGAGTGCAGTCACCTGAGAAGTTTGCTGCTCATATATTTGGGGATGGTAGGGAGCTCAAATACAAAGGTGGAGACAGCTTTTCTCTCACATTTAGCAGATGCAATGAGTCATGAAGAGATGAGACATTTCCTCTTGTCTAACTATAGTCATCCATGCCAAAATTCACTCGACAATACTATTGTAGGCTATGGTGGCCTTTTTTTGCACATGGTCATCATAATGAATGGTGCTTCTCTGAAGCACTGCTTTGTACAACCACAAAAAAGAGTAGAATTACAACTATGGGGTTCCCAGTATTAGATTGGCTTTGTAATACAAATGTGGAAATGTGAGACAGTCTCATGGAAAAGAGGGTGCTGACCCTCTCCCTACAGCCATCTTTATTTTCCCTTTGGGACAAACACTGAAGCTAGAAAGCATCCTAACTCTGGAAACATGGTCTTGGGAATGGGTGGTGGAGGGGGTGGCAAGAGTAGCAGGAGAAAGGTTAGGAAACTCCATATTGCTTCTGCACATTCATGTTAGCAAATGTGTACTTGGGAACATTTTTGCTAAGACAGCATGCAATTTCCTCTTTACTGTTTCCCTTCAAGTCATTTTTGACTTATAGCAACCCTAAAACAAATGGTTATTGCTACTTTCTTTTAGTAGTATGGTGTCATATGCATATCCTAATTGCTGAGATGCCTTTCTCCAATTTTCATGCCTCCTTCCTCAGAGAAGGTACGATTCACTAGAAAATAGCAAGCAACAGCAAGTACATTTCTATACTGCTCATCAGTCAACTTAAGCACTCCTTAATCACTGGTAAGATAAAGGATACTAAGGGGATGTGCAACCCGTGCCCTAAGGGTGGCCTGCAGCCACCTCCATCTTAGCCAGATCGGGGCCATGGCAACCGCCCCAGTCTGGCCTTTCCAGGGCACAAAAAGGAGCCACAAAAAGCAGCTCCTTTTTGTGCCCTGGAAAGGGCACCATAGCTGCTGTGCTGTGGCTTTATGGTGATCCTTTGGCACTGCTTCATGTGTGCCATTCTGCCATGGGGGCTAAGTCAGAGCATGCATCATATGGATGCCACATCCCAACTCCCAGGCCAGCCTTTGTGGCTGGTCTGCACAACCCCTTAGTCTGCAAGACCTCAGCAGGTAGCCCTGGTGGAGCAGTGGGTAAATGCCAGTACTGCAGCCACAACATTGTGAGTTCGATCCTAGGGCTCCAAGGTTGACTCAGCCCTCCATCTTTTCAGTAAAATGAGTTCCCAATTTATTGGGGACAATTGGCTTACATATTATAAACCATGAGAGAGTGCTAAGTTCATTATTAACTGCTAGAGAAATGTAAATGCTATTGCTGTTCAAGCTAGGTTAACCTGTAGGTCTGTCTTTTATAGGGTCACCGTAAATTGAATTTGACCTGATGGTAATTAACAACATAACAGAAAAGTCTATTGTGAAATATTCTGGGGTGTTTTTTTTGCGGGGGGGGGGGGGTTGTATTAATGAGATCCTGTAATGAAGCCATATAAGTGTGTATTTGCTCAAGCTATAACTATGGCCTCATCCCACTTACAGATAAATCAGTGTACGATCCGAATCAATGGATCAGTTCAACAGCGGAGCGTGATTTCCACTACATTTGCCCCGGTCACATTTTTCCCTCTAAAACAATCCACTTGTGGTTCACATTCATGCATGAATCAATTCAAAATAGACCTGCTCCAGCTGGCCAAAGGGCAAATTTAAATCGATTCCGATCCACATCTGGTTCACACTTGTGTGGAATTGATTTATCGTAAAGACACAGAAAAAATCAGCATCAAAAAGACGATTAAAATGAATAATACCTCCGAGTACACACTTAGCTGGATATAAGGCCCATTTAAGGCAATGGGATTTACTTCCAAGTAAAATTATTAGATTGAGGCTGTACATTAACAACCTCCTCTTGTCCAGTTCCTTTTTGTATAGTTTATTTAGCAGCAGTAGTATTTACTGGTTCCTATAATTTTTTACATAATTGACCAAGCAACCATTTATAACAGAAAATATGAGGTGTTCCTGTACTGAGCAAAGCTTTCCACTCTTGGTGCAAACCTGAAGAGAGAGGGCTTTAGATGGCTGGGGTACTACTTGGATGAGGGACAGCCAAGAAATATCAGGTGCTGTAGACCAGTGCTACTCAAAATGGTGGTTCTTGCACTAGTCCCTGAGCCATTGGCTGATGGTCTCTGGCAGGCTTCCAAGAAAGAAACAGTTGTACCCAATGGACACAAATGTAGTGTCAATCCTCCTTATCCATCTGAGAAGCACTGCTGTAGGCTATATTCATAGGAAGAGAATTGCAAAACACCTCTATGTATTCCTTGCCTAAGAAAATCCTATAAAATTCATGGGGTCACTATAAGCTGACAAATGACTTGAAGAGACACACACACACATGCACATTCACGCACACACAACAGATGTTATTGCCATAGTGATCCAGTTAACAATGTGATTTTAAAAATAAAGCAAACCACCTTTTCCTTTATCAAAACAACAAAAGGCAAGAGTTGAATTTCTTGAAGAAAAAGTCAGTTGTACTTTCTGTCAGATTCCCCCTCCACCCTCTCAACTGCACTAAGTTGTGCAGAAATCAACATGTATTTTGTCTGTATATTGAAAAGCACACAGGAAAAAAAAGTAACTCCCCTTCTTTTTTGTGTTGTGTGGTGGGTGTGCCCCTCCATTTCTACTTGACCTACTTACTGAAAGCCAATTATTTCAGCTGAATGTAGGGCTGTTTTTTTCTCTCAGGGCTGTTGTTTGGGATTGATTGTCAGATGCAGAGTCTCTCTCTAGCTATAGAAGGATGGCATTTAGTTTGGATTCTGTTAACGGCAGACAGAAAGCATGTGACAGCAAGGGGTAGCAGACACAGAGGCTTTTGTATATATATTGCGAAGCCTGAGGCAAAACAGGGCAAGGCAGAAAATACAGTAAGAAGATCTCTCTTGGTGGACATGGGTAAGATGTGATTGAATTTTGGGAAGTGAAATCAGTTTCATAATGTTTCATCAGTCTGCACATATCTTAATGAGCAAGATACTTAATTTTAAAAAATAACATTGTGGGCAGTGGTGGATGTTCTTGTTTCATTTTGTGAGGGACCATTAATAATTCATTAGGCAGAATGGGCAATAAAAGAAAAGGTGAAAAATAATAAGTTTTTCTTTCATTCCAATCCAGCTTGAGGAAGAAGGCAGAGGCACATTGCATCGCAGTTTCTGAGGGACAAAGAGCCATTCATTTTGAATAGGCATGGACACAACAAAACATCAGAGTGTGTTTAGATGGAAGCAGTTATTGATGAGGAAGAACACACTTGCCAGGAGAGGCTGCAACAGTTTGCTTGTGCGTGGGCCTACTGAGAAGTATGCAAGTATACATGCCAACCATAGAGACAGAGGAAGAGAAATTTCTACAATGGAATCCAGGAAGAAATTGACAACATGCCCAAACAGGACTGTTTAGTAATCATAGATGATTGGAATGCCAAAGTCAGAAGCAGAGCAGAATCAAAGACAGTAAGGAAGTTTGAGCTTGGTTCAAGAAATAAAACAGGAGAGTGGCTGATAGTTTTGTGTGGCCAACAATCTATTCATCACAAATACCTTCTTCATACAACTGGAGAGGAGATTGTACACATGGATATCACCAGATGATCAACAGAAAAACCAAATAGTAGGTAACAGAAGATAGAAAAGCTCAATTCCTGTGGCAAAAATGATACCAGGTCCAGATTGCAGCACAGATCATAAACTACTAATTTCCAAAATTAGAATAAAGCTGAAGAAGAACACCAAAACAATCACCATGCCAAAATATGATCTAAAGGACACCCCAACAGAATATAAAGATAGTGTGAGAAATAGATTTGCACTATTAAACCTAGTTAACTAGGAGCCAAAAGAACTATGGACAGAAGTCAGGGGCATAGTCAAAGAGGAAAGAAAAGTGACAATACCAGTGGCCAAAAAGGAGGAGAAGAAACAGTGGATGTCGGATGAAATGCTACAAGCAGTTAATGAAAGAAGAGAAGCAAAAAGAAGTGAGACAGAAACACAGGCAGAACCTTGAATACTACTATCCTATATCAGTGCATAAGGATAAAGAGAATTACTACAAAAATCAATGCAGAAATAGAAACAAACAACAACAACAACAACAAAGGAAAAACAAGAGACCTCTTCCACAAGATACAAGAATTTAAGGAGAAATTCAAATTCTTCAGTCAGAAGAGGAACATAATATACAACCATGATGAAATAAAGAAAAGATGGAAAGAATACACAGAAGAGCTATATAAAAATATGAAAGGCTTAATGGCACATGGGGAAAAGAAACTTATGAAGATGAATCCAAAATTTTGGGAAGCGAAGTGAACGCCACAGTCAAAGCAACAGGAAAGAACAAATTACCCAGAACAAATGATATTCCAATAGAACTGCTACAATCCACAGAGATAGAATCAAATTCAGTTCTAACTAAAATCTGCCAACAAATATGGGAATCAAAGCAGTGGCCCACAGACTGGAAGCAATCAATATATATTCCTATCCATTAAAAAAAGAGGCACAAAAGACTGCAGTAATTACAGAACTATCTCACTAATTTCCCATAAACGCGAAGTCATGCTCAAAATTGTGCAGCTAAGATTTCTATTATATAGAGAGCATGAAATCCCAGAGGTATTAGCTGGATTCAGCAAAGAAAGAGGCATACTAGGGACCACACTGCAAACATACTTTGGATAAAGGAACAAAGGAACTCCAGAAGAAAATTTACATGTGCTTTATTGACTACAGCAAAGCCTTTCACTACATATATCATGAAAAGCTATGGCTTGCATTTAAAGGAGTGGGAGTGCCACAACATCTGATTGTTCTGATGCATAATCAGTACTCAGGACAAGAGGCTGCCATCAGAACAGAATATGGAGAAACAGAATGGTTCTCAATCAGCAAAGGGTTCAGGCAAGACTGCATACGTCACCCTATTTATTCAACCTGTATGCAGAAAATATTGTACACAGAGCATGCTTACAGTCAAAGGCAGGATAGTAAAGACAAGAAGAAGGAACATTAACAACCTAAGATAAGCAGATGACACAATACAGTACTACTAGCCGAAACAAACAAAGACCTGAACAATTGCTTAAGAAGTTCAAGGAGGAAAGTACCAAGGTTGGATTAATGCTGAACATAAAATAATAATAATAATAATAATAATAATAATAATAATAATAATAATACAATATAAACTATGGAAGATCTACAAGAATTCACCCTAGACAATAGGAAAATTGAAATAGTTAAAGAGTTTCCTTATCTTGCTTGAAATATTGATCAGAATGGAGACTGTATTCAAGAAATGAGAAGAAGAATGGGACTGGGGAGGGCAGGTGTGAAAGAAACAGCCAGGATAAAAAAAGTGTAAAGACGTAACTCTGAATGCTAGAGTGAAGATAGTCCAAGCCACTGTATTCCCCATTGCAATGTATGGATGTAAAAACTGGACAATGAAAAAAAGCCAATAGATGAAAAAAGCTTATTTGAGATGTGGTTTTGGAAAAGAATACTGAAAAGACTGTGGATGGCCAAGAAGACAAACAAATCGGTTTTAGAACAGAGGAAGCCCAAACGATTTCTGGAAGCCTGGGTGACTGAACTGAGGTTGTTCTACTTTGGTCAGATCATGAGGAAAAATAAATCGTTCAAAAAGGCAATGATGTTATGAAATGTGGAAGGCAGTAGAAAGAAAGGAAAATTTCATACTGGATTGTTAGACTTGATCAGGGAAGACTTGACCTCAGCCTGCAAGACCTGAGCAGAGAGGCTGAAGACAGGGGTCTTGGAGAGGTCTCATCCACAGGGTTGCCATGAGTCAAAATGGACTCAGGGGCAATTAATAATACAATCAACTGGGAAATGGGGGCCTGTTGATTTATGGGAACCCCATAAATTTTTCATAGAAATACTCAGAGGTAATTTTTCCATTTCCTTCCTCTGAAATATAGTCTACAGCACCTGGTATTTGTTACTTAGGTACTTAGGTGATGGTCTCTCACCTAAGTACAAACCAGGGCTGACCCTGCTTAGCTTCTGAGATCAGACAGGATCTCGTGCCTTTAGGATTCTTAGGTACACACATGGGAAAGGCTTCCTTGTACAGGTACAATGTTTTAGCAAGCTTGTGAGGTATTCTGCACCAAACTTGAAAGCAACACTTCATGGCATGTGACATCCAATGGACTGAATTAATTTAGGGTCATACACAGCATAACTCACACTACACTTGCAGGGCCAAAAGTCACCATTGTGCAAGGAAAGTATTGTGCTGATGGCAGCAGAAATGGAGTTGCTTAGACAGCATGTTCTTTGGTGCCATATGTTTGCAAGTTGTGCATTGTGGTTGTGCATCCTATACTTTCCATTATGATTATGCATCCTATATTTTGCAATATGATTGTGTATTGTGCATTGTACAATGGCATCCAGTCGTTGACATGTGTTGCATAAATGTGTCATTCTGCATGGGGTTGCATAGTGCTGTTCTGGCATAAGTCTGCATGTGGGTATTTAGGGGATGTTGGATTGAGGCCATTGTTTTGCCTTCAAAAAAGATCAATGGTTAAGACAACTCAGGAGGAATAACTGGTGCAATGGAGGCTGTCTACACTCACCCCAGCATCTGCTATCTAAGACAGTTGCCTCCCTCCACAAAATAGGAGGGTCAGCCCTGCAATTAGCCTTAAACAGAGTACAATTCCCATAAGTTTCAGAAAGCATGGACAGTAGTCCATGGCTAGGGGAAATGTATGTCTCTTTCACACTACCTAATTGTAGTACATCAGTACTACTTTCACTTCAGTGTTTGTCTCCTACAGAATACTAGGACTGATACTTTAACACACAAAATTGCCTATATTCTGATAGTACCATTCTGGTGTACAGTTCTATGGCTAATTTGTTGGTGGTAATGCCTTAAAGTCAATTCCAGCAAATGGCCACCATGATATGGATAGATTTATTCAGAAGAGGTTCTTCTTAAGCTGAGAGAGTATGATTTGCTCAAGATCACCCAGTGGGCTTCCATGGCTCAGCAGGGATTTGAATTACCACACTCCTAGTTCAACTTGAACCACTACATCAACTTCTGTACAAAGAACTTATAGCAGTTCTATCAAAGGTTTTTCTTGGCAGTATTTATTCAGAGGAGATTTGCCACTGCCTTCCTCTAAGGCTGAGAGAGTGTGACTTACCCAAGGGCAACCAGTGGATAACTGGCTGAGCATGAATTAAAATATTAGCAGCTGGAGTTCACTGACTTGGATGTAAGTCTCCGTGTGTTCAATGGGGCTTATTCCTGAGTATTTGTACAAAAGGATTGCTCTGTAATAGAGACGACCCCACTACTTGTATGTGCATTAAAGAGCTTTAAATGAGTATTATTTGTCCCTAAAAGAAATTGTATGAGTTTTTTGTATTTCATGGGTAAGGCTTAGTTTTGAAAGAGCATGAGGTTGAGTCCTATAAAACAATGACATGCCACCTCAGGGTGCAGAGTGTAGTGTTCCAGCCTAAATTATAAACAGAAGAGAGAATGGCAGCAGACCAACCAATTGCACTGAATTTATACATGTATTTAGGTTTAAATTTCATCAGTACGTGAAGAAGAGACTCGGACAACCTTTACTTGAATTTATCTTCTGTTAATTTAAAGGAATCCTTTCAAAATAAATGACTTTTCATAGTTGACACTTTGCCTAGTTGATAGTATTGCAGCACATTAAGCCAGTACAGGCTGTGGTTTTGCTTATCTGATTGTCTCAAGTTCTACTGAGTAACACTTACTTTTTAAAAAACCCAACAACACTTGTCTGTACTCATATGAGCACAACCTGTGATAGCATCTAATTCTTCCAGTTGTGTAAAGATGGGCTTGGTCTTTTTATGGCAGAATTGTTTATTATTACTGTACTGTATAATGCTTGCTGAATGTGCCAGTACTTATTCTGAATCTAGGGGAAGTATTGTCATCAAAGTTCATTGTATTGTTTTCTGTACTGACCCCTTCCCTAAAAAAAATGATCACACTTCTTTTGTATTCTTTAAACCTGTTAAAGTGCTATGGATAGTACAGAAGATGATGCTAACTTCGAAAACAAAGATGAATCAGCACTGGATAATGATTAAATAGATGGTGATAGTACAGACAATGTTTATGCTAATGATGTCATGAAATAACGGTTCCACCATCTATTTGAATATTCTGGCAACGAGGAATCAGTCTTTCAAGGTTTGCAATAAGACATTTGTGTATGTGAAGTTGAAGGCTTTCATGGGCGGCATCCATAGTTTTTTGTGGGTTTTTCGGGCTATGTGGTCATGTTCTAGAAGAGTTTCTTCCTGACGTTTCACCAGCATCTGTGGCTGGCATCTTCAGAGAATGCTTGCCTGGAAAAGAGTTGGGTATATATATTGTGTGATCTGGAAAGGCAGGAATGATTTGCAGTGTCTCTCATGTTCCTTGATTCTTGTTTGCACACAGACTGGGCCAGCCAGAAATATCAGTAGTAGCAGAACATGCCACAAACCATCCTGGGCACAAAATACTGTTTGAAAACACTGAAATTCTGGACCATGCCAACCACTACCATATCAGGTTGCACAGGGAAGTCATTGAAATCCACAAACACCTGGACAATTTCAACAGGAAAGAGTAAACCCTTAAAGTAAACAAGGTTTGGCTACTGGTCCTGAAAAATAGCAAGAGGAAGACTCCACAAATGCAAATGAGAAATAAATCTCTCAGCAGACAATGAGCACTATCAAGCAGACACTAATCCTCTTTTGCAGACCCTCCCACCTTGAGGCCAAAACAATCCACATGCAAATCATTCCTGCCTTTCCAGGTCACACAATATATATACCCAGTTCCTTTCCAGCCAAGCATTCTCTGAAGATGCCAACCACAGATGGAACTAGAAGAAACCCTTCTAGAACATGGCCACATAGCCCGAAAAACCCACAAAAAACTATACATTTGTGTATGTTTGTCAGTTTTTTTCAGGATCTAGGCAAATTTATCAAATAAAATTTGTAAAAGTTGGAATCACTGCTAATGTGGTTGCCATTTTCTTTGCTTTATCTTGTACATCATTTGTTATATACACACACAACATGTCCCATCCTGCATCCATGTGTTCTCAGCCCTGTGCCTGGTCACATACCACACACAGTGCACATCTGCAATTTAGTACTCTCTCCATCCATCCATCCATCCATCCATCCATCCATCCATCCATCCATCCATCCTTTAGGGTAAACATGAATAGTTACACCACCCAGAATCTTGTAAGTTATTTGGTATTCTTTTCATTTGCTTTGTTCTTTACATCCTTTGTTATATGCTCCTAGATTTTTCCGCTGTCTTAGCCAGAGGTCATAGCAGGTGCCATAATTCTAGGCTCCAAACCTGCCCTCAACTTATCCATGATATTGACATATAGAAGCTTATAACACACATTCCCCCCCCCCCATTATGAGTACTGGAAGGGGACGCTCAGGGCTGTGCGCAACCGAGAAAAAACGGATTTTACCACACAGCAAATCATCCTCAAAATGGCCCTGTTCCATCCCATGGTGCCAAGCTGAGGCGCATCATTATGCTTGGCTGGAACTCTTCCAACCCAAAAATTTGACACACCTCAGCACTGAATGGGGACGGCTTGGCGCTGGGGGACGGAATGGGGCCATTTTGAAGATGATTTGCTGTGCTATACAATCTGGGGGGTTTTTTGGTCACGCACAGCCCCAAACATCCCCTTCCAGTGCCCATAACAAGGGGGAAAATGTGTGTGATAAGCCTCATAGTCAAGTATATACGGTTGATCTGACCTAATGAATCCTGAAATTTTAAGTTTAGGGAGAGATCCAGAATTATTTCTAATGAGCAATTCTTTCAAAATACTCTACTGCCAAAACTTCCCTTTTGTGCTAGCAAAAAGCAACAGCCATTTAATTATTTTTCAAGTCACTATAGGTAGCTGATTTTAAGCCTAGTAACTGAAAGAAAAGGACAATCTTATCTGACAAAGGCCAACTGACCAGGAAAAAAAAATTCTTGGTGTTAGACTATGCTTGGAGACCAGGATTTGAATCCCAGCTCAGCCATGTAAACCCACCTTGGGCAAGGAATGCTCTCTCAGGCTCAGAGGATAGCAATAGCAAACCCCCTGTGAAGAAACATACGAAGTGCACCCCATGTTAGGTTCACCATATATATAGTCACCATAAGTCAGAAACAACAACAATAGAAATCACCTAATTTCTAAATACCTTTAAAACAATACAAAGGGTAAAATGGGGCCTAAATACCCTATAGGCACCAGATCCCATCTTATTTTGAAAGCTAAGTAAGGTTAGCCCAGGTTAGTACTTTGATGGGAGACAGGCAAGGAATACCAGCTACTGTAGGCTATATTTCAAAGGAAGGAACTAGCAAATCTACCTCTGAGTAATCCTTGCCTAAGGAAACTCTGTGAAAAATTAATGGGGTTGCCATAAATAAACAGGCAGCTTGAAGGCACAAACACAGAGAGAAATCACCATAAAGAAATTTCTGGTAATATGAAAAAAGCACTGTGTTGGATCCACTCTTAGGCCCAATTGATTCTAATGGGTCTCTTCTAAATATAACTAAACCAGTTGCAGTCCATTATCACCTGCTTAAATCTGCAGATCAAATAAATTTTAATAATAGTAATCTACAAGCCAAAAAATTAGAAACCTAGTTCAAACTTTTCTGTCCAAGTTATAAAACAGATCAATTATAAAGCAGATATGTGAGGCTCTGGATGGAGAAATTAAACTACTTATATTGAAAACAATTTGCATAATTGCACCTGGAGAACACCTCTGTATTTTCTAGGATGTATTTCTGAAGCTTCATTTAAACACTGAGAGGAGGTTAGATGTTCAAGTGACTTGCAGAGAGACTTAGAAGCAAGCCCTACAAAATGTGATTTATTTTCAAGAGTGCATAGAATTGCATCTTTGCTTTATTAACTTTAGGCAGGTTCTTGAAGAATACATTTCAGTCTCTGATGAGCACAAAGTATTTAGCACAACTATCACCAACAGAATAGCCCCATACCACTTACATTATATTACACTAACTGGCGGAAGATAATTGCCAATGATTGATATCCCTGCAGCTGAACTACTCTCAGGCTGGCTCTTATATGTTACTGTCTCCAGTACTGAGTGTGTCTCCTACCCAGAACTGAATACCCAGAGCTATGCATGTAAAATATGATGTAATGTGTTGAAGAACCACAAGAGTATCTGCTTTCAGGACACAAAACAGAGCTGATTAGGAGCAAGATAATACATCAGTGTGGTCATCTTCACATTTCATCATTAACATGCTTGTTCTCTTGTTCTGACAAGATATTAAAACTTCTGCCAGAAAATTTTTTGTCAGTATTGGGTTGTCAGGTTGCTACCCAGAAATATACCCAGTGCCTTTAAATCCCCTTATGCACTAGGAGATAAGACTAACCTAAGATATTTTGTTACTTGAGGCAAAGGATAAGATAGTGTCCTCACTATTCCATACACAGAAGCTAATTGGACTGGCAACCATGCCAGCACTACTGATGGGACAGCATCCTCTGCTAGACCACAAGATTCCTTTTTAGAAGTTGTTACTGGGTGTCAGTTTTTCCTACTCAAAAACTTAATACATGGAAATGTATACATACTATCCTAACATTTAAATTGTGTTGCAAGTGGGTTTTTAATGGAGGAAGTTAATACAGAACTTCAAATAAATTAGTACACATCAGTATCCTAGCAATTTTTAATTTCCTGCCCACCACCAGAAAATACCTGAATTAAAAAGAAGAAAAATTCCTAAAGCCTCATCAGCTCTTGAAAAATGGTTAAAAACTACAACTGATCTCAGATTGCGAAAGTTATATAGTTGGGAATAATGTTTATTCTTGGTATGCAGTAATTTGTAGAATTCATTGAATCAGGGATGGGAATAATTGATTAGATTAAATGAAATTAAATCATGATTCACTGACTAAATTGTATGAATCCATTTGTCTCCATTAGCTGTCCAAAAGCCAGGCCTGAATATTGATTTGAGCATACACTATTCATTTAAAAATACCCTAAATGAGACTAGTTTATGGGGTGCAAGGCAGGTCACCCAGAACAAAAAACCCAGTCCTCACCGCTGTCTTTGTTCCAGTATCTGCTGCCTGAGGAAATAATCATACTGTGCCTAATGGGCCAGCCCTACAGTCATGACTTCTCCAGCTTGTTCATCCCCTCCAACTCTGTTCCTATCAGCTGTGGCTAGTTCAGTTCCAGGTGATGGAGAAACAGGAGTTAACTAGTGGAGGTTCAGGGAGAAGTATTTTTAATGGTTCAAGAAGGACTTGTAACTCAGCAGCAGAGCACATGCTTTGTACTAGGCATAGGTTCAGTCCCTATCATCTTCAGAAGAGCTAGGAGAGACATACTATCTGAAATGCAGATGAAACCTCTGTTTTTGTAGTGTCTACTATTGGTAGGGAATGAATGTGTGGTCCTTCAAATGCTGCTGGACAGCAACGCCCACAATCCCTCACCAATGCCTGTAGTGGCTGTGGCTGATGTCAGCTGCAGTCCAACATCATGTGAAGGGCAGAGCAATACTGACCTAAAATGGGCAACTGTGATGGGTGTGAGGACCAATTTTCACCTTACTGTGGGTCACCACAGTAAGTGTCCAGATGTCTACTCCTGGCTGCAGTTTTGGCAAAGTTTGGCTTGGGGATTGCAAAGTGGCTGAGAATGTTTATTGCTCAATTGCTGTTCCTAGAGACTCCAGGAGGCAACTGACAGTTTTCAGCAGGTTTGTTTGTTTTTGCTTTGGCCAGGGGTTTGAAGTGAGCCAAGTAGCCACAAAAAGCCATAGGAAACTGCATATGGCCCATAGGTTGCACCTTGTCCAGCCCTGATTGAGGTGGAACATTGATCTGAGTTGGTATAAGGCAATTGCCTATATTCTAAATTGCAGCTTGGTAGTCTGAATATGACGTTATAAAAGCACTCATTATTTTGTTTGTGGTATTTATTGCATTCTCTCTGTAGATTGTACTCTTACGACTGTTAGTAATCTTTTCTTGTTATTGCCCACTCTGCTGAAAACCAGTGTTTGATTTATGTTAAGCATTACAACAAGCATTTTCAAGTCCCTTGTTACCATCAACTTCATGCTGAAGTGGCTCCCAGCCTTCATATTCCACAAGGCACAATTTAACTTTGCTCTGTCTACTGGAATGGGTGATTAATACCATACCCAGATGACTGATACAGGGTGTGTTGGAACACAACTATTCCTGCAAATTGATTATGCGCTCTTTTGTACTAAGTACTATTAACGTGAATCGATACAAGTTTGCAGTTTCATGGGAACGGTGGCTCAGTCTAGCTAAGGCATTATTGTCATGCCAAAAGAGGGCAGTCCAAGAGGAGGAAAACAACGATAGTAGCCAATCTGAAGAAAATGGAGTTGGGAGAGGGCCTTCTGCAGGGGCACTGGGTTTCCCTACCTAGTCCATTATTCCAGTTGACAAACAAAGGCTTGCAAGGAGCAGAAAAACTGATATAGGAGAAAAGACTGAGTCAAGGGCACACGTCCAAAACCGAGAGCTCCAGCCTTCAGAAACACTGACAAAAACTTGCTGCTTAAGTTGGCAGAGCAATACTGTATAGGCAGATGTGGTGCAATTGAAAAATAAAAAGGCAGCAGAATATAAGGGGGGAAAATCCACCCCAAAGAAAAACTGTAGCAGAGGATCTGTAGTCACAGAAGTTACAAAACAGCATTGGTAGGACAGAGGATGGTGGCACTCTGTGGAAAGTGGCCATATCCCCAGGGGGCCATTCTTTATATCTGAAAGCCAGTCCTCTCTTCCCCCTCTACCTTGGCCCAACTGTTGGCAGCCTGAGAGCTACTTCAGGCTGTACAGTTTTGTTATAATTGCCATCTCAGTTTCCAAGAACTGCAGCAAAAGCACTACCGCTGGTTTTAATGCATCTGAGGGACGTTTGGTTTTTAAAAGGGACCAACAAAGAAAGAACAGAGAAAGCATGTGAGAGAGAACAAAATGAAATGAAAAATCTGTTTAAGAAATTCTCTTCTCTGTGCCAGTGACTCTGGCAAATATGCTGATGAAAGAATTATGCTGTTGTCTCCCCCAACCAGCTATTCTTTGGCTCTGGTTGACTACATTTTATCCTCAACTGGCATGGCCACTGGATGTGGTGACTTGGGATGATGGGAGTTGTTACTCACTATATCCATAGGGCAACAGAGTAGAGGACACTGGAATACAAAATGGAATGCTCTGAAGTTTTTTCTCATTTGTCATTTCATCCTAAAACTTGCTCAGGGTAGGGAGGAGATTGTTATTGGGTGCCTTCAAGTATTCCCAACTCAAGGTAACCCTATCAAGGTGTTTTCTGGAGCTGAGAGTATGTGGCTCCCCCATGCCTAAGTGGGGAATCAAACCCTGGTCTCCAGAGTCATTGTCCAATGCTCAAACCACTACACCACAAGATTGTTGTTGTGTGCCTTCAAGTCATTTCCAACTTACAGCAACCCTAAGGCAACCCACAGGGTTTTCTTGGCAAGTTTCTTCAGAGAGAGGTTGCCATTGCCATCCTCTGAGGCTGAGAGAGTTTGACTTGCCCAAGGTGAGTTTACATGGTAAAGCTGAGATTTGACACTTGGTCTGCAGAGTCATAGTCCAACATCCAAGCCACTACACTATGAGATACAAGTATATTAAAACAGCCATGGGTTTAAAAACTAAGAAAATAACTAACCTATCATCTAAAGATATAAAGGAGGATAAGCCAGAGTCCTTTTTCCAAACAACCTAAAGGACATATTCCTCTGAAGCTACTCTCAGGGTCCTTTCACACTACACAATTAAAGGTTTGTTGTTTGTTGTTGTTAGCTGCCCTTGAGTGGGCCACACTCATGGTGGCCCTGATAGTGAAATACTGTAGTGTTCCTAGGCATTATTTATTTATTTTAAAAAATTGGCACCAGTGTGGAAAAAATAGAGATAGGTTCCTACACCACCAAAAAAACAAAACAAAACAAAACAAAACAAAACAAAAAAAACAGTTAACATGTTTCAGCAAACATTTTCTTAATATTGACAACATGCACTTGTGAAATGAACTATCCAGGTCAGGTAAGTCTTGCATACGTAAATAAAAACATTTTGAACTTTCCAGGGATCATATGAAGGCTTCTTCCAAAATGCATTCAGGAATGACTTTTTTCCAACCCCCTGACCTTTTGGAAAGGATTTTCTTTTTGGTGAATATTATGATAGGTCTAGAATTTTTTAAAACATACGGGGAACAGCTGGTGAGGCAGTCTTTATCTGTCCTTCCCTTTTCTTTCTATGTTACTCTTCATGCACAGACATTAAGGAATTCTGGAGGTAGCTGCAGTTTACTTAACTTGCCTGTTGTAGAAAGACAGACAAGGGTCCTGTACAGACCGACCTGAAAGGCCGGCCTGGGAACGGAGTTGGAGCATCATGTCCACATGACACATGCCCAACTCTGCCTGCAGGGCATCATGATGCCACATGCTGCTCCACATGGCACACGGCGTCATGGCGCTCCTCCGACGCTTTGTCCGTACGACATAGTGCTGAAGGAGTACCATATAGCCGTGCCGTCGCGGCTATGGCACCCTCAAAAGGCTGGATCAGGGCTGTGGCATGTGGTTGCCGTGGCCCTGATCCAGCGAAAAAAAGGGTGGTTGCAGGCCGCCCCTTAGGGGCAGTCTGTAGAGCCCCACAGACAGCAACAGTAACTCAACTAGAGTAGAATCCCATTCTTTCCCAGATCAAGCTTTATTATATTTACTGCAAATACACTGCCACAGTCTGAAACAAAAACCTTGTGTTTTTCCAGCCCTTCTTCTCATCTTACCAATACTGATGCTGCTAAAAAAATTCAGCTAGCTAGAGAATGAGAAGAGGGGCGCTAAGTGTGGGTAAAAAGAAGCTTCATTATCAGAGGCTTTGTTAACTGAGATATACCTGTACACCACTGTGCTTCCACTAACTGCTTTGGCTGCACTCCTTTGAAATCTGGAGATTGTATTTCAGTGGGGCACAGGACTTCTCTGGTTGAGAACTCTACATAAATTTCCATAAAGAGCAAGTCTTAGGATTCCATGGAATGAAACTATGGCAATTAAAAGTGAAATCATAGTACTATAACAGTGCAGTGTGAAAGGGTCCTCCAATCTCTAGCAGATCTACTTTTCTTAAGAGTATGAATGACTTCTTTCAGTGAAAGATCAAGAGTCCTAAAACACACTGACAGAGCACTGATATTTCCCAGATAAAAAGAAAAGTGTGTGTTATTGTTCTCTCAGCCCCAGAAAACAGCTCCAGAAAAGAACACTTTTCTGTGAGAGACCTGAATCTCCAATATACCTTGGTGGCAGCAGTGAACATACCTAGAGGTTATGCACTGCCTGATGCCTTAGTTAATATGACGGTGGGGAGATTCTGGCCCTCCAGGTCTTGTTGGATTCCAATCCCCATCAGTCCCAGACAGCATGGGCAATTGTGGGCACAGTATAAGGTGTTGGTCATTACCTATAAAGCCCTACATGGCTTGGGTCCAGCTTACCTGAAGGAACGCCTCCTCCCATACAATCCTTCCTGCACTTTCAGGTCCTCTGGGAAGAATCTCTTGCAGTCTAAGAAAACCAGACTGGTAACGACTTCCCAGAGGACATTTTCTGTTGCCGCTCCAAAAATCTGGAATGACCTGCCGGAGGAGATCCGCCATATAACATCTTTGGAGGCCTTTAAGAAGGCAATAAAAACGGATCTCTTCCAGCAGGCCTCCCCAAACTGACCTCCTCGGAATGTTCACTCTCCAGTTACATAGTCATTCCCACCGGACTGTGATCATGATTGATTTTATTGGCTATTTTATTGGGAGCATTTTACTGGGAATTGTTGTTTTAATGCTATTCTAGGGTGGGAGGGAGTTAGGGAATTATGATTTGATATGTTCTGCCATGTTTTTACTTGTGGCTTGCTGTGTAGTAGTTTTATTGTTCCTTTGTTTGTTGTTACCCGTCTCGATCCAATACAAGGAGAGGCGGGATACAAATAAATATTATAATTATTATTATTGTTTGTGGATAATGGATACTGTAATTTGACAAGACCCAGAAGATTCACCTCTCATGTACATACATAAAATTCAAAGATATAGCCATGTTAGTCTGTCAGCATGTAGAGAGATCTTGTAGCACCTTTGAGACTAACTGAAAGAAAGAAGTTGGCAGCATGAGCTTTCATATTCAGTCTACTTCTTCAGAAGCATTTGGATTGAAGTAATTTGAAGTCTATGAAAGCTCATGCTGCCAACTTCTTTTTTTCAGTTAGTCTCAAAGGTGCCGCAAGATATCTCTAAGTATGCATACATAGATACATAGATCCTTTCCGGACGCCCTAACCCTAGTACGCGCTCTGTGCGTAGAAAATGGTGGCGGCCGTTCCACACGGCTGTCGCCATCACTACGTCACGACCACGCCGCCTCCAAACGTATTGGGGCCGCGCCAGGGCGCCTAGGGCGCCATTTCCGCGACCCCGGAAGGAGCTCTGTTTCGGAGCTCCTTCCTGGCTTTGCGTTGCTGGGCCCCTTTCTCCTCCTCCCTGCCGTCGCGGGGTGTCCTTGGGGCTTGGAGGGTGTCCTTGAGGCTATTCACAGTGGCTAAATACATATACAGAGAGATAAAATACATACATTGTCCAAAGACAACATGGCCAAAAATTCAGAACAGCTGGAAAGTATGCAAGCAAGATCCAGTGGAGCTGCACACTGTAGCACATGTGTGGGCAACTCCAATGTGTTTTAGACTACAATTCCCACCAGCCCGTCAGCTTATCCAGTGGAAAGGACTGATGGGTGTCCAATGTCGTCTGAAACTCATATTAAAGCAGGCTGTATACATGTGTTAAATTTTAACCATTAATGAGAAAGACAGAAAGATAAGAATGCTTAAGTCTTATTTATTTATTTATTTGGACAGCATCTGTGGGTAAAATGTGTTCCTCCAGATGTTGGAGCATGCAATCCAACAACCAGAGGTCCACAAGTTCCCCACCTGTTTTAAATAGATTTTTGCTCCTCTTTTCAAGGCAATGAAAAGCCAACATTTCTTGTAGGCTTCCTACACCTTCTTGCCCATACTTTTGAGGTAGGATGGAGCCATTTTGCCATACATTCTGTTCCCTTGCATAACCCCTCTGAAGGTTCTGTGCCATGAATTGCCTTACATTTACATTCATATGTATTTATGATTTTAAAATTTCAGTGTTCAGAGGCAGTGTTGGTAAATAATCATTTAAAACATCATTGGCTATTCAACAGTAATGAATATGTAACGATGGCCCAGGACAGATGGGCAGGAAGCACCATCTTTGGGTCAATTCCAGGGTTCTGGAACATGCGGCAACCACATGCTTCGGAACCCTAGAACATGCCGCTGCTGCCATCATGCCAGCCTCCCGTCCACATGGGGGATGCCATCTTGACGTAAGCGACGCACAGCACATAGACGTAGCTGTGCGTCGCTTATGTCACGAGTATGCCAATGGCACACTTGTGAAGTGCGTGCAGCGTCTGAAAAAGAACCTGGTTTTTCCAGGTTCTATTTGGGCGGAGGGACACCAGGCAGTTTGGCTGCTGCAGTGTCCCTCCGCAGGAAAACCAGCCACCACCAGCCCGCCCTTTTGGGGCAATCTGTTTTGCACCCATATTAACCATGCTTCGAGTATTGTACTAGGATTCTGGGAGATCAGAATTTGAATCTCTACTACACCATGGAAACCCACTGGTGAGCTTGATCAAGTCCTGCTTGCTCTGTCTTAAAGGCAGGCAGTGGCAAACTTCCTTTGAATAAATTTTGCCACAAGTCAGCGTCAACTTGGAATCACATGACAACAGTTAACCCAAGGCATGCATCTCCTCCCTACTGCTCCAGCTATTTTATTTTTCCAGCTCATCCCAATATTTTGAACTATATGGATTCCAAACTGAAACATAGACCTGTAAAACATTTTCATTTTCCCTCCTGTCTGTGTTGCAGCTGTTTCCTGGATATATCACCTGCAGACCATCCAGTCACAGGGATTTAAATCACACAAAGAGCCTACATGTGTAAAACAAATCCCAGGTTTCAGACCAGAGGAAGAACTCTAATGTGTGGGGCCTATAAGACCACAACAGAAAGGACAAAGCCAGCCAACATATCCTTCATCTCCTGTTACCACATGAGGGCTAAAATCTGTGAACAGGACAAGCCAAGAGATATTGACAAACTGGAGTGTGTCCAGAGAAGGGTGACCAAAAGGATAAAAAGGTCTAGAAGCCATGCCCTATGAGGAGTAGCTTAGGGGGCTGGAAATGTTTAGCATGGGAAAGAGAAGGTTATGAGGTGACATGATAATCATATTTAAATATTTTAAGGGATGTCATATTGAGGATGGAGAATGCTTGTTTTCTACTGTTCCAGGGACCAGAACACAGAACAATGGATTCAAACTACAGGAAAAGAGATTCCACCTAAATATTAGGAAGACTTTCCTGAGGTGTTTGACAGTGAAAAACACTCCTTCAGAGAGTGATGGAGTCTCCTTCTTTGGAGGTTTTTAAACAGAAGCTGGATAGCCATCTGTCAGGGTCCTTTCATTGTGTATTCCAGCATGGCAGGGGGTTAGACTGGATGGCCTTTGTGGTCTCTTCCAACACTATCATTCTATGGCATCTGTTAATCCAGGGGTAGGCAACCTTTTTGACCCAGGGGCCGGGTTGCTGTCCCTCAGACAACTGGGGGGCCGAAGCCAAAAAATAAATAATTAAATAATGTTTTTAAAAAATTATATAAATAAATAAACCGGGACAACTGTAGGGCAGAATTTTCAAATGGAGGACACTTTTTATAAAAAATGGAGGACACACGAAAAAAATTTGCTGATTTTTAAAAAATGTTAATATAAATGCATGTTTCTGAGGCTTCTATAGACAATTGCCCCCCTTGCCCCTGCTTGTCCCCCGCTTGCTCCCCCTTGCCCACCGCTTGCCCCCCCTTGCCCGCCGCTTGCCCACTTCCTCCTGATAGGCCAAAGGCCCCGGTGGCAATCTGCGGCAGGACCGGGCTGGGGCCAGTCCCAAGGCCTCGCTGGGCCGGATCCGGCCCATGGGCCGTAGGTTGCCTACCCCTGTGTTAATCTATGAAGTCAAAGTTCATCCACACTGAGCACTAATATCGCTAACCAATGGAGACATAATGACTGGACTTAAATATAAATTACTTTTCTTCAACCCTTAGGTAAGGATTGCTTTTATTGATCTGAAACAGCAGCCGAAAATGAAAGTGATAAACAATTCTCTAAAAAAAAAAAACTCATAAAAATACTTACGGTAACCCCCACCCACCCCCCAACATAGGTCAAGACAGATGTTGTATAATCTGCCCCAAGAACTAGTTTAGCCAGAGACACACTCTGAGAAAGGAGTGGTGTAAGTCACATTCTGTCGGCCTCAGTGGAAGGCATAACCAAACCCTCTCTAAACAAATCTTGCCAAGAAAGCCCCATAATAGGTTCAACTTGGGGTTGCCGTAAGTCGGAAATGACTTGAAGGTAAACAACAACGAATGAATTAACATGGCTGAGGTACAAATGTGACCTTCCAAAGTTGGCTGGCCAATCTATCACTGCCAGGAGTTGTCCATTTTTTACATCTGGATTGACAATTATAAACTCTCAGGTGTCTGGGTTTGGTGCAGGCATGGTTCTTTTCAAAAGGAAGTAAAAAGAGGCATGGATCCAGGATTTGTTTCTGCCAGTGAAAGCTCTCCATGAGCAGATTTCCACAATCTGGCAGGTAGAATCAGAGAGCAAAGCATTTTTGCCAATTATCCTATTTCCTGGCAGCCTCCAACATCACTTCCCACATTATTATATATAAAATATATATCCCCAGAGCAGGTTTTCTAGTGGCATGGTGGGGCTGCATGGGGAGGAAGTAACTGGCACTGGGTCAGAAGCTTTCCATGGATGAAAGGAGCCCTTCCATTAATTGGATACAAATTCTGGAGTCAGCCCAGGGTTTAGAGCACTAAGCTCCCAACTCATCATGGAAAATGTGGAAAAATAATCTCATATCAAAAATTGTACCAAGTGCAGTTTCACAGGAGGAACAGGAAACTCTAGAGGAAAGATGTGAAGATTTTCAAGTGGAGATTGCAAAAGTAAAAGGAGAAACACACACACATACATTGTCCATCACCTTTGTCGTTCCAACAAGATTGTTGAACATACAAATTTGGGAGAAAATGACTGTTCTGAAACATTTTGTGTTTCACAATTATGAATTAAAAGCAATGTTTAAAAAATAATACTTGCACAGTCACTTGATTGTGTTTTTATTTATTTTCTTAGATCCAAGATATAAAAGATAATAATTTAGTGCTGATATCATTGTTATTACTCTGGACTGGATTATCAAACAAAGGTCACTCCTAGGTGTTGGGGAAATTCTGTTAAATGTTGGAGAATAGGGAAAGTATTCAGGAGTTTGGTCAAGGAGTGTTGGTCCTGTAGCACCACGTCAAAGAATTTCCCCAACACAGACCTTCTGACTCCTTTTGTTTGCTTCAAGGTTGGGAATTCAATAAACCCCAAATCCAAAGGATTCAGGGCTAGTTTCATATTTCTTTGGACTGAGGCCATTCTATCTAACACCAGATAATAACACTTTCTTCTTTAATACAACAGTTTCCATTGTCCACCATCAAAACTTTTTACCCTGCTCCCATTTTCTCTCACTGTCAAGACCTAAGATAGGTGCCTTGAGGAGCAGGAGCTTGCAGCTCCATCTCTTATGCTGAACATAGTTGTAAAGTGGTGTTTTGATTATATTTTACAATTCTACCACAATAGTACAATTGTCTCTGCCAGGTTACACACAGTACAGTTCATGTTTGAGCACAGTAATTTTATGGAGGAACGAGAGGGGGAAGATGGAGAAATTACTTTTCCAATGCCTTCGTTCTCTTAGGTGGAGTGGGAAGTTGGTGTGTGCACAGCTTTTCCCTTTGTATTTGGCCATTTTTTCTCTCTTTCTCTGAGAACCTTCATACTAGACACTTATAGCATTATGTTCCTCTTTAATTGCCACAGTATCATTTTATGGAGTTCTGGGGTTTGTAGTTTGGTGAGCACTTGAGCTATTTGGCTGAGAATTCCAAACGTCTCTCCCTAAAGTGATAATCCCAGGATTCCACAAGATGCTACCATGGCAATTTAAGTGGAATATAGTTCTCTAATTGTGTAGTGTGATAGGGCCCTCTAACGTTTTCTTTCTTTTCTTTTCTTTTCTACTTCTATTTTATTTTATTTTCCAACTGTTACTGGCTCCAATGGGAGGGTAAAGAATGACCAAGTCCAGGGATGGCAGTTTGGTTGTTGATCCAGGGCCACATGGGAGATATGGAAGGGCTCTAAGGAACTTCCATACAATGCATGTACAACACCTCCTTTTTGTGATTTCCAATATTAAAGTTTTCACCAGAGAGAACTGGCTGTGAATCTTTCTGCAGCCACATGCAGAAGACGTGTGCGTGTGTCCAATGGTGGATGTCTCATTCCATCCTCAGTAGCAGAGATATGAACACTCCTGTGGCCTATTATATTAAGTTTATGTATAACAATGAAGCATTATGTGGATTTCCATTTTCCACAAAATTCCTCTTTTTGTCCCCATTTTTGAAGATGGTGTCGGGGGAAAGGATATGTGTGAATGTGACCTAATTCCCCCCTCCCTTTCATGGCTCCATAAATTCCAGAGATTTTACTTAACTACTCAGGCCTTGCTCCCTTTTTACACCAGTGTCTGCAGTAATTAAAATGCAAAGATTCAATTACTGGCTGTCCAGCTGCAAATACATACTATATTTCATAATAGCTTCTGAACAGATTTTCCTCCAAGTTTTTCCTGTCAGGAAATTAATATGTCTCATTTGGGAGTCAGCCAAAATGCATTTCAACTTATCAGTCCTTGGATATAACCAGCAGCTAACATTACAAAATACAGCAAGGCCATTACGAGAGAAAACCAAAGCTCCCTATATGAGCTCTCCACTTGTACAGATGAATCTTGTTTGTGTTGGAGAATTCTTCTTCCACAGTGTTGGACCCAAGCTCCCTATCTCAGAAGACAGCAAGCCATGAGGAGATACAGAGAAAGTCCTTCTAAAACAAGTCTTTGTACAACAAGAAGCATCCTTAGTATCATGGGAACCTCATGTTTCATCCAGCAGCATGCACATCTCTGCCCTGGACTGATCCAGTGTTCCCAATGGGCTGCAAGGGACCATGAAGAGGCAGGACAGGTCTCACCTCCGGCCTGCACGATGTCTGTTTGCCTCCATGTTCAAGGCCATGTTATGGAGGAAGAGGAGAATCTGCCACCAGACCTGATTTCTGTTCTGCTGGTGCTGTAGAAATGAAAAATGGTCTAAACAAGATTACTCATATAAAATTTTTTAAAACCACAACCCAAGAGCTTATCTTATCCCAATAAAAACTATGTTACATTTTCAAGAACAGACACTTTAATCCCTGCAGTACAACACGTTTAAAGGAGGGAGGAGAGAGGGAGGAAAATAGAGAGAGGTAGTTTCTCGAGGAATAATTCTGGCTCCAACATTATAAAAGAAAAAAGCAGACCCTTTATGTATTGTGCACAAAAGGATTAAGGTCCCCCTCCTTTTTTTTCTTTTTTCTTTTTTTGCAGGATTCTGCAAAGTTTAGCCAAGTGCTGTTTTTAATCAGATTGGCTTCTGAGCCACTCAAAGCCCCAGCTGCAAGAACAAACAACTCCTTCCTCCCCTTTTTTTCTTAAGGAGATTGCCCCCCTCTCCCCCAAAACATAGGAGAGAAGGAGGAGGGGGAAGAAGAGAAGTGTAGCTGGTGATCCATCTGTAAGTGATTTGACACTGTGAAGGTCAAAGGGTTAATCTTCAATTTAAACCACACTGCTGAGACAGCAAAACTGATTTTATCCAGTACAAGAAAACACACTCCTATGCACACACACTCATCCCTCCCTCCCCACACTTTGCTTCCCAGCATCTCCGAGATAATACAGCCCTTTTTTATAGCTCCTTTTGACAGTAAGCCATAAATAATCAGTCCTGGAGCCCTTTTCTACTGACTGGAGCCAATTAAACCTTAAGCAAGAACACACTTGAAAACAAAAACAACAAAAACCTAGGGGTTATTTCAGGTCCTATTATCAAGCAGCAAATTTAGAAACATTTGAGCAGGGGGAGGGAACATAAAAACCTATTTGCTGCCTTTGGATAGGAGTACCGTCCACTAATGTCTTGTCAAATGTAACAATCTTTCTTTTGAAAGTTACTTGACTTTGGATATCAAATCACAGTTTCAAAAACTGGAGGGAGGTTGCATTTTAAAGACCTTGGGTAAATCTCCATGATGATTTCTGGTCGCACAACCCTTTTAGGTCAGTACTTTGAGAAGATATATTTAAAGAGGTATCCAGTACCTCCTTATGCAAGACTTTTTTCCCTGGCTGTATATAGCAGCTGACAGTCACTGGGAGAAGTCCTATGGCCAGTCAGTGGCTGTGTGTTTATGTAGGAATGGCCTTTGCCCTCACAGATCATCAGTGTAACTGCCCTGTCAGAGCCTTCAGCTCCGTCAGCATCAATAGTATTTTGTCCATAACACTGGACACAGAGAACTTGTGCACAGTTTTGGCAGAGATGGTTTTCAATTATTCCTCTTTCTTCTTATTCCCCCCCCCCCTGTTTTTATTTAATTTTTATTCATTTTATTTTTATTCCATCTTTCTTCTTTTCTGTTCCTCTCTTCTTTAGCCCCACAACAGTTCAATAGCAAGTACATTTCTACACTGCTTATCAGTGCACTTAAGCACTCCCTAAATGGTTTACAATGTGTAAGCTAATTGCTTCCAACAAGCTAAATACTCATTTTAGCGACCTTGGAAGGATGCAAGCCTGAATCAAGCATGAGCCCTTTGCTGGTATTGAACGCACAACCTTATGGTTTGAGAGTGGGTGGCTGCAGTACAGGCATTTAACCACTGTGCCACCAGAGTGCAGGCTGGGACCTCATGACTTGCTCAAGATCATCCTTGGAATTTCACAGCTTAGTTGTCTAGAATGTGGATCTTCCAAGTCTCCTTCACACTAGTTCTCATCTGTTGCAGAGGGTTGGAAGATCCTCCAAAACAGCAATGTTCTCTCACCCTTTTGTGAACACATGCTTCTTCTGGATTGTGAAAGGGCACCTTTGGAACCAAGCCACTGTGATTGTTCTCCAAGGTCGTATTTTCTTGAAATGTGGCACCTGACTTGTGTTTAACAGTGTGTAATGATCTAGAGGGACAGCCTCTTAAAAATATAAGGTCTCTGGCAACTCCACATTTGTTTCCATTTCATACTACCCAGCTGATGATTCTGATGCTCTTCAGTCACTAGTGTGCTTATTTTCAGCCATAATGTCCTCTTTGGTAATAGGTGACCTATTGTTTCCTCTATAATATTTCCAACTGGCCAAGAATGGAAGGTAGTTTTTGGTGATCAGCTTCCCACAAGATTCAATTATCTGTACTATATGACTTCAGAGTAGCGATGGGAAACTGTGGCATCCAGACCATTTTAGACTGTAACTCTCCTAATTCCTCTTGTTGTTGTGTCTCTTCAAGTTGTTTCTGACTTATGGGCGCGTTACAGACCGCCTAAAAGTGGCGGTCTGCTGGCAGGTGCCTGTTGCTGCATCCGGGAACCGCAGTGGCCAAACCGCGTGGTTCCCGGATGCAGCGGAAAAGAAGCACCAAAATGGCGCTTTTTCCTGTGCCCTGGAAGTGGCACTGCGAGGCGCTAATCACGCACTTGCGGCGTCACTTCCGCCACATGACGTCCAGATGCTACGGGTCCACGACATCAAAATGGCGCCCCCCCCCCGTGTGGACGGGCGCTGCCATTTTTGTACACGCTCTGCGCGTACTAGGGTTGGGGGTCGTTAGGAAGGGACGACCCTTCCTAACCCTAGCATGCCCCTTTCTAACCCTAGTACGTTTCTTCATAATATATAACCATCAATATGGATGAAATCACAATAGAGAAATATGCTGGTGGTAGGTATACACATGACCTCCAGCAAAACCTACTGGAATGAAGACAGCATGATGACTCCCCTTCCCTGCATCCCCCCTCCCCATCTATGGGTGGTGGAATGTGGTAAGAAAGCTATATGAATGGGGAATAAGCCAAGATTTTGAAAGAAGCACAGAGAAACAGGCACTTTGGGGTGCAATGTGCCTCCCTCTGGGAAAGGGAATGTAAGATGGCACACCTGGCACTTGATAGAACAGAACTCCTCCTCACACAAGCAACCTGATAACTCCAGTGTCTGTCATATTTACCTAGAAATCCAAGATTAATTATTCCACCAAGTCTTTTGCATTCAACAATTTTCTAAAATACTTACAGATTTTTTGGGGGGGGGGGGAGGGAGGAGAGATAAGAACAGAGGGTTCAGAAGGGAATGATAATGTTGGCTGGCACATCCACAAAGTGTTTTTACCTAGGGAGTAATTTTCTCAACAATAAATGCATTTAAAAAACAACAAATCTAATGAAGTGTGTGCTGGAAAGCCTATGCCAAATAAAACCTTAAGGTGCCACAAGGCTCTTTATTGTTATTCCTTCTGGAGCAGACTAACATAGCTACCCCGCTGGAAATTTCTAAGATCTGAACCCTATAGGGCCAAACCAATCATGCTGGATAGGCACAGGTGATTTCCTAAGCCACCCCTCCTGAGGACCAAAAGAGTCAGGCATTGAAGAACCGTGTGGCTCTTGAGAAGAAAAACAGCTTCATTGACAGAGGTGTATGTCACAAAATCTGGTGCAATACTGCTGGAAGAATACTCCACTCCACTAAAACAAAATAGAATCTTGGCCTAAATATGTGAGATGTAAGACAGTCTAGTTCTACCACACAATTTTGTTTTTGCTGTGTGCCTTCAAGTTGTTTCTGAATTATGGTGACCCTAAGGCAAACTTATCATGGGATTTTCTTGGCAAGTTTCTTCAGAGGGGGTTTGGTATTGCCATCATCTGAAGCTGAGTGTGTATGACTTTCCCAAGGTCACACAGTGGGTTTCTGTAGCCCAGTGGAGATTCAAATCCTACTCTTCAGTGTCACAGTCCAATGCTCAAACCACTACCCCATGCTGGCCCCCACCACACAATTACCAGTTGGGATATTTGGTGCAATAAATTAGACATTTCATCAGCCTCAACATTTTATGCAAAGATAAACTTTTATTCACGACACAGATGTTGCAAATCAGTTTGGCCCATTTGTGGCCTTTAAAAGTCATGCTATAGCCACTTCCAAATTGACAGTCAAATTTACAAAAGTCCAAATTGAATTGCAGGCACAGTGGCTATGTTAGGAGTGGCCTTCCTTTGAATGAACCCCGAACAGACACCATGGAGATTATCGCACTGCGTTCTGAGAACGTTCCGTATCATCACGTGATGAGAACGTTCCTGGAACGGATATTACCGCATTAGTAATCAAAACGTGATCAGAACGTGATCAGAACGGCAGTTTACCGCACTGTGATTCTTTTTTCTTGAAACCGTTCTCAGAACGGTTTGCTGTACAGTATTACGTTTTGTGGGCTGTGTTCTGATGACGTCGCCACTCAGTGGTTGGATGGCTTGGGAAAGGCGCTGCTCCCAGGAAAGAGGGAAAAGGGAGGCTTGGCTTACTGAAATCCCTCACCTCCCTTCCCCATAGGAATCAATCCAAAAACAGAGTTTAAAAAGAGCAGTGAGCCCTATGGGTCTTCCTCTGGGGAGGCAGAGGATGCTTGGCTATGGGGATGTCCTGCCATCTCTCTCTCTTCCCTCTTTCCCCATAGGAATCAATCCAAAAACGGAGTTTAAAATCTCTCCCAGATGCAGACCCAAAGGGCTCTCCTCTGCTCCTTTTAAACTCAGTTTTTGGATTGATTTCTATGGGGAAGGGAGGTGGGGGATTTCAGTAAGCCTAGGGACTCTGGCCGGGAGAGTGCTTCTCAGCCTCACTGAGAAGTCTTCCCTCCGAAGATTCTCTTGGGAGGGAAGGAAGGCAAGCGCCCCCCCCCCCCATCTTGTCTTCCCTCCGAAGGGAGTCCGAGGATTCTCTTGGGTGGGAAAGAAGGCAAGCCCCTATAAAACGTTGGGGCTTCATATGCTGGCATATGTTTGAAGAAAATAGGATAAAACCTATGTAACTTGATGGGCCAAGGGCAGAGTCCCCTCCTTGGCAGCCTGGGCTTTAAGGGAGCTCCACGGAGGTCTCTTCAAGCAGAGGGAAAGGGAGGGGACTGGACCAAGGGCAGAGCCCCGGCAGCCATTGCAGCTCTTTAAACTGGTTAGAAAAGAAGAGTCCTCTGCTGTCATCCCATTTCCCCTTTTTGGCACCTTGACACCCTTTTGCTCCTGTGTGTGTGCATGTAATGTGTGCCTTCAGGTTGTGAGCTTTCCTCCCCGCTTTAACTCTTGTCTGGCTCTTTGCTATGGAATTCTGGGAGTTGTTTGCTTGCTTTTGTGTGGTGCTCCAAACATAGGAGCTTTTGTGGGTTCCCTCCTGGATTGAAGGAGGAGAAGGTCCTGGGCATCCCTGCCTCCTGCATTGTGACAGCACAGGAGCCCCACTGGACATGACACTAGAGGCCCCCCCCCAGAAGCAGCCAGACCCTCTCCCTCTTGCTCTCTGCTCTGGTCTCCTCTTTCCCTCTCTCTTTCTCTCTCTTTCCCTGCTTTCCTCTTCTCTTCCTTGTCCCACCTTTCCTCCCTTTTTCCTTCCTTCCCTCCCTCCTTCTTCCCCCCCCTCTCTCTCACACACACACACACCTTCCCTCACTGCAGTTGCTCGCCTCCCTGTCTCCCTGCCTCCCTGCCTGTCATTCTTTCAGCCAATCAGGAGACGGAGGAATGAGGGAACGGATTTGAGAACGGATAAGAATACCGCACACACTTCTGTTGGAACGTTTTCATCACGTTTCAGCTTGCTGGGAACACATTCAAATCTGTACCCTCCTGGAACACATTTGGAACACATTTAATCGTTCTGAGAACCCGATTGGAACACATACGTGCGGTATACTCAAATGCGTTCCGTTCTCATCACGTGATGAGAACGTTCTCAGAACCCAGTGCGATAATCTCCCATAATATTGGGTGGAAGAAAGGCTCAAACTTTATTGGTTGAAGTGTTAGTAGCATGGCCTTTCATGGGTCTGGATCCTGACACTGAGGCAACATGGCCGTCAAACAATGGTCCAACTTACCCAGCTCACACTGGCCAATCAGACTGTCTTCTGACTGGCCAGTTTTCATGTCTATAAAACACACAGCCTTCCCAGATGAAGCTGCTGGCACCCCAGATAATGGTCATCCAGCTGTATGGACTGCAACAGCTGCCCAGGTAAGTGTGAAACTATTCTTTCTCAAGAGCGGAACAGGAAATCAAGAGGACTCCAATAACCAGAAAACAAAGTAATAAGTGTAACATATTTTTTAAAAAGTATGGAATGCACAGCTGCCAGAAGCTGAGTCACTTGAACAGTTGTTTTCCCAGCCAGGTGGACCCATACTGTGCTGTCACCAAACAGATTAGACATTAGGTAAAACAAGGAAATGGCTTGTGTTCCCCAGGGCAAAGGAGGTGAAGAACATGTTCCAGCTGGAGAAGGAAGTTGGTGGTCAATGAGTGGAATGAGAGGGAAGCAGTATATGTCACAAAAGTGACCTATCAAGATCTGGGCAACAAGCACAGCTAATATACAACCTGCCTTTTCTAGTTATAGAAAGATAGGGAACTAGAAAGAATATTGGTTTGATAGCTAGATGAAAACATTTTGCTATGCTAAAAGTTCTCTAATTTTTATTTTTCAAACCAAACTTAAAAGGGTTGGTGCTTCAGATATTGTGGAACCAAGTATCTCCCACAGAAAAAATAAAACTGAGAAGTAAGGGGGACAATGCAACCACCACATCAGTAATTAGAATAGAGATTTCTGTTTCAGTGGCAACTTGATTTGGAAGTCAGAAAGAGCAGCTGCAGACCAATATTTCTGCAGCCCCATAAAGTCTTGTCCCTTCTCATCTTGTGCAATTGAAATTCTTTAGTTCCTTGTCCCATTTGCAAAAACAAAAAAGGAAGTATTTTTGTGTGGCCCTGTTGCAGACTGTTATCTACATCTCTAAACTCTCTTGTTTTGGAAGCAGAATTCTTTGATGGTCTAGGGTTAGGTTTTGAAAAATAGTGTTACAAATTGAGAAAACCTTTGTGCAACCCACCCAAACTGTTTAGGCAGGCAAGCAGATTTTTTTTAAAAAAATTGGCTAGCAGTTATTTCTTTCTCTCTGTGTGTGTGCTTTAAGAGACCAAAACAAAAACTTTTAGAAAAACATAAAAACCCTATGAAATTCATTGGAATGCCACTGCAATGGCTTCCCCCTGAGTAGGGAGCCTGATGGCAGCAAAACCAAGAGGGGCATACCTACCCCTTCTCCTTTGCCGCCACCAGGCTTACTTCTGAGGAAGGAACCCAGTGGAGGTGAAGCCAGGTGGGGCACACTCACCCCTTATCCTTTGCTGCTGCCAGGCTTATCCTGAGGAGGGAGCCTGGTTGGGGCAATACCAGGAGGAGCTCATTCGCCCCTTCTCCCACTTCTTCTCTCACTTATCCCCACCCCTGACACTCACTCAGGCTCAGAAAAGACTGCCAGGCAGCAGCGACATATGCTGCCCTCCCTCCATCCTCTCCTTCTACTTCCCTCCCGTGCCCAGTTGTTGCCCACCCGGGACTACCCTGGGGTAGTGCAGGCAAGTGAGGCAGCATGAAGGGGTTCGAGGGCCGTGCGCTACCCCTCTTCCACTGCCTTGGTTTCCTCCTCACAGAGAGAGCCAGGGCAGTGGAGAAGAAGAAGCAGGATTAGTAGCAGCACCCCCACAATGGGAAGAGGGTCTGACCAAGTGTCACCCCTATTCTGAGGTGTCCCCCACCATGGGATGCACCCCCCTAGTGATGCCACTGAGTGCTAGCAGCCACCTCTACCCTGATCCTCAGTATTTTCCCTTCTCAGTTTCTGTTCTGTGAAATGAGGTCTTTCGTTGTTGTTTGTTTGTTTTTTGGTGCCATGGAAGGGAGAATATGTGGCTTGATATTTGGGGCTGAAACCTACTGCTTCCTTTACTGAGTTTCTTAAGTGTGTTACACATTCTTTCTGATAAGGCAGGATGCCATTTTTGCTTTTTTGCTTTTTTAAGAATATGTTTGAGAGATCATAAAGCTGTATTAAAATAAAAAGGAGAAAAGAAAAAGAAAGAAACAAAACAAGACATAAAAGTAAAGATTAGGAAGCAAAGAAAAAGAAGAAGGCTTCCACTTTTCCTTTCAGTGGTTATATAACATTACAATTGTTTCAAGCATCTCTAGATAAATATCCAACAGGACCCTTCTTTACATACCCTGTTTCATAATTCCTCAAAACCAAAAATATCTCCCTTCTTCCCAAGAATAGAATGGCCAATTTTAAAACATCACTGTAATCATATCAAACAATTAAGCCATTACATCAATGTTAAGTATATAATACTGATCCTTCTAATTAAAATTATAAATCTATTTCATATAATAAAATAACACTCTGTCCTGACCATCTTCTTCTACAATTCTGTCGAATTTCCTCCTCCCACCATTTTAAAACTATATCCACATCCAAATCTCAATACCATTTTATCCTGTATCCAGATTTCTTAACACATTTCACCCAAAGACTATTCTTTAAATTTAATCTTAAATCTAACACAGGTATTCATCCTCAACCATACAAATTGTGATCTCACCTATCTTCAAGCTGCTCACCTCCCTCCCACAAACCTTGTTGTTATAGCCATGTAGTTTCCATCCCCTTGATAATAGTTGTTCTGAGGATCATGCAATTTAATTCCTCAGACCCGCTTTCAAGCTCCTCTTTCTCAGTTTTACCATCTAATACCACCTCAGTTTTGCAGGCTAAACTTTCCAGTGGCTCCATTTTGATTTGTTCTTCCCCACATATATCTTTCAGACATCACTTCCAGATTAGCTTCATTTTTCTCTCCCTCTTGATCTGTAATTTCCATACTCAAATCCACTGTTTCCATTTCACCCTTCTCTGTGTACCCAGTTCTGTCATCAAATGTTTAGCTTCCATACTCTCCTGTTTCAAAACTTTTGTCATATCTTGCTCATGGATCTAGCTTTCTATCAGAAGGAAGCCAAGGAATCATGTGAAAACCAACCTGAAGATATCATCTCATCCCAAAATTCTACTACACTTGCCATTACATTGGACACAATACTTTCTGCAAAATTCGGTTCTGAGAATTGGTTCACAATTGGCTCTTGACATCACAGAAACAAGTCACAAAAGGAGACTAACAAACAAATAAAAAACATCATTTTACATAGCCTGTCATGAATTATTTTGCAACATATGCAAAAAATAAATAAAGTAGCTTGAAAATAATCAGAAGATACACGAATTCCAAAAAGCAAACCTGGATTTTGCCATTTTATATAAAGGGACATCACTTTAGTATGCCATTATATATAATGGGAATTGAGTATTCATGGATTTTGGTTGGGGTGCTGGTCCTCGAACCAAACCCCAGCGCATATCAAGGGCCCACTGTAGTAGTTTAACTCTATTCTGCTTTGCTGGAGTACTATGACTAGTTCTAGGCATCAGAGCTCAGCAATAACATTAACAAGCTGGAACATTTCCAAGGAATAATGATCAAAAGTCTGACAACCAAAGTCTTATGGAATTGGGTATATTTAGCTTGAAGAAGAGAAGACTAATAGGTGACATGATAGCCACTTTTAAATATGTGATGGGATCTAACATAGGTGATGGAGTGAGCTTGTTTTCTGCAGCTTCAACGACTAAGACACAAACCAATGGATTCAAATAGCAAGAAAAGAGATCCCATCTAAACATTAGGAAGGACTTCTTGATTGTAAAGACTGTTCAAGAGTGAAATAGACTGCCTCAAAAGGTAGTGGACTCTTCTTAAGAGATCTTTAAACTGGAGTGCTTTCACTGTGTATTTCTGCATGACAAGGTGTTGGACTAGCTGGACTAAAACACACATACACACTCAGTTACAAGAAACCAAGATGCCCCTGAAAGGAGGGATTGGCATCTGCCATGTTACATAAAACTGAAAGACAAGTGGAACGTTCAGATCTGGTGGTGGAAGCTATTTTTAAAAAACTCACTTTAGACAGAACACCCCCCCACTCTGCTGAAAACACACAAAGGCCAGCAGTCAGGTGCAGCACCAAAGTCCCACCTCAATTCTGCCTCTTGTCAGCAGTTGTGATGACTCAGGCACTAAATATAGAAAGCGGTTTAAACAGTGCTATCCTCAGAGCAAATGTTCTTCTATGTCTCTCATACAGAGTCTGTCACATACACACTGGGAACACTTTTTTGCTTGCTATGTCTGGCTTTTTTAAAAACAAAAACAAATCTTCCAGAGGGACAGTCCAGGACTCAGGAGGTTTTTCCAGTGTGCCATCAGTGAGAAAAAGCTCCTTATCATTGTCAGGGTTACAATGCAACACACAAGTCAAGCAGTGTTAATAAAAGGAACTTTTGTGTACAAGGCAAGCTACATTCTGCAAGACATTGCAGCAGCAGAAGGTAAAGGAAACAACTGCTTTTCTGAAAGGGGATAGGTAATGAAATTTCTACCTTGTCCCATTTAGTGGTATTGACAAGTCCACCTACAGTATGAATGGATATAACATGTTTGCCTCCCCAGTGTAGCTTCTGCAGAAGCAGGGAGGAATTTAACAGCTTGTGTTCCTGCCCTTCTTGCCTCACTGCCATAAACTTTTATTGGTCAATATATACAGCTCTCAATTACAGTTCATTTTCAACATAAGTATCCCTGAAGCCCTGAAGCATTATCTCAGCAAGATCTAGAGGCCAAAACAGGGGACTGGAGTCAGGTCTCCTGGATTTTATTGACAATTATGCAGTTCTTGTAATTGTGAGAATAAGCTGCCTCCATTTCTAATAGACTCCTTGTTCATTAAGTAAAGTGATAGTAGCCATAATATAGTCAAAATGATAGGGGGACTGTTCACTTTTATTGTGGTTGTTATCCTAAAAGATAGAAAAATGCAGTTAACTAGAAACATTTGTTAGAATCTTCCCCCAATGGCTACAGTTCCTTTCTAGGAATTAAGTCCCACTGAATTCAGCTGGACTTGGTTCTGACTTAAAACAATACATTCAGCCTGTTGTCCATCTGTAAGTCTTGATTATTTCTGTATGCACAGGATGTAGAAACTGCTCCACAGTGCCACAGTGTGCCATAGTGGTGACTGATGGCTTCCATAACTGAGGGGTGCTGAATCTGCTATGGGTTTTAATCCAGATTTTAAACAAACTATTTAGGGTCCTGAACCTTATGCACACCAAAACAGGTTCAGTAACTTGGATAGTTCCTTTGAAATTCAGAGTAAAATCCAATGCAGTTTCACCACTCCACTGACATGGAAGCAATTGGCTGTTCCCAGGATGTCACTATAGAAAGCCCAAGCCCCTGGTGATCAAGATGTATCAAGATCAATGAACTTGCTGATTAAAAATAAAACTTCTAATATGCTTTGACATCCTATGTGTGTATATATGTGTCTCCAAGTCACCTGTGAACTTACATAGACCCCCAAGAATTCATATGGTTTTCTTAGGCAAGGAATACTCAGAGATGCCAATTCCTTTCTTCCTTTGAAATATAGCATACAGCACCTGGTATTATTGGCAGTCTCCCATCCAAGTACTAACCAGGACTGATCCTGCATAGTTTCCAAAATCAGGTGCCTTTAAGGTACAGGTATTGAGGCCCCTTTGACATTCTAAAAAAGTAACACAGAATTTCACTTTAATATCATAGAGGACCATTTACCTAGCATCCTAGAAGAGAAGTAGTAGAGGTTTAATGTCTCATTAAAGAGAAGGCTTGTCTTCCCTAACATGACACTCACTAGATTCTTTCTACTATTATCCCATCATCCCTGAACCTTGGCTGTGCTGGCTGGGACTGGTTAGGAGGTGTACTCCAACTGTATTGCCCAATTCAACAATCAGCCGAAGGACATTGCAGATGACAAGCACAATCTCATAAGCAGTGTTCTCCTTTTCACAGACATAAGAACAAGTGCTTCTCCTTGAGATGATCCACAGTGGTGTATTATGTTATCTAAAAACAACACAGAAGGCACCTCACTTCAAAAATTGTTTATACCCATAAAATTAGTTGATAGTAATCAAAACCCATAGGACTGGTCAATAAATGTTCCTTTAATCAGTCTCCAGTCCTTTGTAGAACAATTTGGACCTAGGGAACCTATCAGAGGCAACCCAAGGAGAAGTCAGAGTTTTCCTGGCCGCAGATGATCTCTCAAATAACTCTTGGACAGCCGCCTGTTATCTTTGCCAACAACCAGAGGAGAAAATTGGCCAGGAGTGAGGCAGGGAAGGAAAAGGAGGTATTAGCTTAAGCGTAGCAGTAAATAAAACTTTCAGTGGTCTCAAACTTAACTCCATGGAAAGATGAAGTCCTCACATACAGTATATGCCTATTAGGAAAAGGATCCCCTAAGCTTAGTTGCCAACATCAGTTCATAGCGGAGACCCATCGGCCATTTCCCAGCACACCAGGGTTTGTTTCTGTTTTCCTCTTTAAGAAAAGGAAAGGAAAAAAGATACAATCAACCAGCACTCTCTCCCTCTTTGCAACACACTGTTATTTCAGCTGAAGGAAGGGAATGAAAGTAAGAGGGAGCTCCTCCTCTCTTGGCCACATGCCTTGTTCGTAGTAAAAGAGGGATGCTTTTGTTTACTAACTCTCCCACATGCTTGGCTGAGACAGGAGTCTCCTGCATTACTTTTGCTCTTGCTCTGCTTCCTCACTGGCTCACTGGAGCCATGGCAACACACACTTCTGGCCCAAAGGAAAGGGAGGGGAGAGGCCTGAGTGCCTTTTTTTGGTTACAGCTTATTTTTTTCCCCTTCCCCTGGGGCATTCTCGGACACATTTCCCAGACAAAGACATTGGAGAGCTACACTCCCCAGATGGAAAGGGTCAGATTACAACCAGTTCTACAGCTTCCCTTCAGGACTCCAAAACAAACCCCTGTTAACCTTTGCTACACTGGGCAAAGTTAGCTGTACCAGAAATGACCTAAGGGACAGATATATTGAAAGGAATCAAGAAGAAAAAGTTGAAGGCTTTCATGGCTGGCATCCATAGTTTTTTGTGGGTCTTTCAGGCTGTGTTCTAGAAGACTTTATTCCTGATGTTTCACCAGAAGCTGTGGCATCTTCTAGATGCCAGCCACAGCTGCTGGTGAAACAGCAAGAATAAACTCTTCTAGAACACGGCCTCTAATCCAAAAAGCTCACAAAAACTACAATGTACAATGTCCAAAGGAGAAGGGGGGGAGGGCAAGAGATTTTTAAAATTCTCACCCATCAAACAGGTGAACGTTTCACATTTGTGAAAAGCAACAAAGTGGAATGCCTGGAGACAAGTCTGATAAGCAAGCTTCAAATGCTCCAGTTAACTCTTTGCTCACATTGCCTTTGGCAAATCTGCTTCATGAGACCCCTTCCTCAACTTTGCTTAAGGACAGCTCAAAATGGTAGTATCCCCCCCCCCCTCACAATGCCAAAAGGAAGTCTTGGGGGGGTAAAATATGATAAGGAACAAGCAATAATACATTGTGGTTTATTAGTTATATTTATATCCCACCTTTTCTTCAAGGAGCTCAAGGGAACTGTACATATTTCTCCTTTGCTGTTGCTGATAACAGCCTTCACATCAATCCCAACTCATGGCAGGATGAGACAGCTCCAAGATTCCCTATCCTCCACTGCTCTGCTTGTTGTTGTTGCTGTTAACCACCTTTGAGTCAATTCCAATTCATGGCAACCCTATGAATGAGACATCTCCAAGACCCCCTACCTCCCACTGCTCTGCTTAGGTCCTGTAAATTCATACCTGTGAGCTCCTTCATAGTGTCCATGCATCTAGCATGTGCCCTTCCTCTCTTTCCTCATCCCTTCACCTTTCCTAGCATTATTGTCTTTTCCAGTGAATCATGCCTTCTCATGATGTGGCCAAATTACGACAGCCTCAATTTAATCATCTTGGGAAATTTAAGGTTTGATCTGTTCAAGGACCCATTTTTTGTTGTTGTTGTTTTGTCTGGCCAGAGTACCCTCTGCACTCTATCCAGCACCACATCTCAAAATAATTTATTTTCTTCTTATCCACTTTCTTCACTGTCCATTTCTCCTCCTCCTCATTTTATCCTCCCCAGAATAGACCTATGAAGTAAGTCATGCTCAGAGAGTGTGAACAGTCCTAGGCTACTCACTGCACAATTCAGTGGGGAATCAGACCTGAGAGAACCAGTGTGGTGTAGTGGTTTGAGTGTTGGACTACAACTCCAGAGAGTAGGGTTTGATTCCCTGCTCAGCCTTGAAACCTGCTGGGTAATCTTGGGCAAGTCATGTGCTTCCAGCATCAGAGGATGGCAATGGCAAACCTCCTTTGAACAACTCTTGCAAACAAAACCCCATGATAGGGTTTCCATAAGTCGGAAATGATTTGAAAGCACACAACACCCACACACCCATTCACAGAATTATAGCAAATCTTGCTATGATTGGTATTCTTAGAGTCACCATAAGTTGGAAATGACTCGAAGGCACACAACAGCAACTCCAGTTGAACTGCCATAGTCTTAGGAAACCTGGGATTTGTAGTTTGGTGGGGCACTAGCGCTCTCGGGGCTGAGAATTCTAAATGCCCCTCCCTAAACTGCCAATCTCAGGATTCTGTAAGATGGAATCATGGCAGTTAAAGTGGCCCTTCTTATACACAGATTTTTTTTTACATGGATTTAAGCATCCACAGTTTGAAAATGTTCAAAAAAAGTATAAATTTCAAATATCAAACCTTGATTTTCCATTTTTTTTATAAGGGACACCATTTTGCTATGTCATTATATTTAATGGGACTTGAGCGTCCACGGATTTTGTTATACACAAGGAATCTTGGAAGCAAACCCCAGCGTATAACAAGGGTTCACTGTAATTCTGTAGTGTGAATGGCTCCCTAATTCTTCTAATTCCCAGTCCAACATTCTAACCACTATACTATACTGGTTCTCATTTTTATATCACTGATAGGCAATGGGACCACTGAAATCTGGACACTGGGTACCACATGGGATGACAACCACAGTCTTACTCTATGTTAATCCTACACAGAATCCTACACAGAATTAATACAGGAATCACCAACAGCTGCAGAAAGTCAAGTTTTATCACCCTGCAGCCACTGCCCAGTCACATTCCCCACATGACTCAAACCAGCAAGAGCTTCCTGAAAGAGCCATGTACTGTCACTACTGTTCAGTTGGAAATATTCACAGTGAGGCAATAGAACTTTTGTGGCTTGATTTACTTCTATTAAAAGGGATCAAATGAATTTTTTATCTTGCAGAAATACATTCTTAGTCAGAAAAGCAATGGTTCCCTTTTGAGAAAGTCTGCTATGCTTGGTTACAGAACCCTCTAGCCCCTGACCAAACATTGGCCTTGGGACACACTATGTACACATCTTTCAAAGAGAGGCAAAAGCCACAGCAGTAATAAGCACTAGTGAGTAATTCTTCTTAGATGAAGTAGAAATGTTCTCAAAGCCTAGATAGGATCATTCTGAGTATGTTAAAACTGGTTTAATAGCGCTCCCCTAAGAACTGTTGGGAATTTTAAAACTTTGTTTGCAGCATCAAGATATGTGTTTCGGGATGTTCCACAAGGACAGAAAAAAACCTCACCAAAGCAGCAGTGAGAACACCCTGCACAAACAGTAATGGGACGGGTGAAAAAAGACACATCATACTATTCCAGAGATTACCTCACGCTGTACTATGAAGAAGAGCCCTTCAGGAGTTTACAGTTTAGTCCTTAGAGAAACTGAAACAACTTTAGTTCTAACTAAAATCTGCCAACAAATATGGAAAACAAAACCATGGCCCACAGACTGGAAATGATCAATACACATTGCTATCTCCAAAGAAGGAGGAACAAAAGACTGCAGGAGCTACAGGACCATTGCATTAATTTCTCATGCAAGCAAAGTCATGCTCAAAATTCTACAGCCAAGACTCTTGCCTTTGACCCCATACAGAGAGGCCAAAATAAAGCTCCTTTGGGTCACTTTGGAGGTCTGCTGTTTAAATGATGCATGCGTCCTAAGAGTCCGGAAGCTTCTCTAAAGCTGCGCTCCAGTCCTTAGGACTAAATCGTGGCTGTGGTGCAGCTTCTGGACTCTTAGGACACATGCATCATTTAAACAGCATACCTCCAAAGTGACCTGAAGCAGCTTTATTTTGGCCTGTCTGTATGGAGCCATAATCATCTTCTGATTTCATCTGAGGTTGTCATAAATTAGGAATGACTTTAAGACACACAACAGGTGAAATGGAGGTGTGGGGGCAGTTTTATCTCTTGCCTTGGATAGCAAAATTTCTTGGGGTGACCCCAATCACCCTTCTACATTAGCCAATCTAAGAAATCTGTCCTTTACTCAAATGTTTTGCTTATTTTTTGTTCCACACAAATTAGGGTGGGGCGATTGGGATTTACATGTAAGACCTCTCCTTTAGGCATCTCCAAACCAGTTTGCTTTGTCAATCAGGCTGCAATGAGACTAAATGAACAAATGGGAATGGGAATAAAGGAAACTGGTCTTATGTGTAGAGAACTAAATAATACAATTATCAACTCTGGGTTAGGGTGGGCTAAAGAATTAGCTTCCATGTCTGAAAATTCTTTACACTTGAAACCACATTTGGTTCATCAAAAAAACAATGTTTTGGGTATACTGAACACCATTATGCCTCTATAGGGGGAAAAATCCCTGTCTACCTCAACTAAATGTTGGTAATACAGGCACTGCTTCCCTGTGACATGCATGCCCAGTGGTCTTTCCTTTTTGGTTAGATGTACTAAAGCATACCTGTTTTGTAACAGGAAAGCCAGTGGTGGTTTGAGTGCTGCACTACAGCTCTAGAAACAGACTTCGAATCCCTGCTCAGCCATAAAAACATATTAGATGACCCTGGGCAAGTCACAATCTCTCAGTCTCAGACAAAGGCAAGAACAAACCCACTCTGAACAAATCTTGCCAAGAAAACTCCGTGATAGGTTTGCCATAGCCTTAAGTCAGAAAGGATCTGAATGCACACAATAGAAAAAGCATTAGCATTTGTAGGTACATTGCTCTTTTAATTTATTTTCCTACAAAGTGGAATTTAACTAATGGCCTAAATACTCTAAGGGCACCAGATCCTGTCTGATCTTGGAAGCGAAGCAGGGTCAGCCTTGATTAGTAATTGGATGGGACACCACCAATGAATATCAGGTATTGTAAGCTATATTTCAGAGGGAAGAACTAGCAAAACTACTTGCTTAAGTACTCTTCCTTGCCTAAGCAAGCCTCTGAAATTCATCGGGTCACCACAGGTTGAGTAACATGAAAGCATATATACACATGGACAATGTGGTTGGACCTTGTGTGTCTTTACTGTAGCAAAAAGGCTTGTAGAAGCATAGTTAACATACAAAGAAGCTCCTTTTTAAAATGAAGTCTTTTTACACTCTTTCTTCCTCCTTGCCCTCTGTCTAACTTAGGTTGTTGTTAGTTTTTTAAGCATTATTAGTATTGGGGAAGATGGTGAAGGAGTGTTGGAAAAACTTTTGGTGTTCGGTTGCAGCAGTATGGCTGCAGTAAACAATGCAATAAAGCTTAAGTTGGGAATTAGCAGGAGTCCCACACTAACATCTTATTGTGGGTATGTGTGCCTACTTATAACAGGAAAGGTAACAACAATTGCCTCCCAAATCCCTTACTGAGCATGCATGAACAGCAAAACAGAGAGAAAGAGTGAGGCAATATATACTGTATAAAGTGTGATGGCAAACATTTTAGAGACTGAGTGCCCAAAATGCAACCCAAAACCCACTTATTTATCACAAAGTGCCATGTCCCTCTGACTTTCTAGTAACAAACTCTGGCAAACTCTGTGCTGAGATGATGGCATGTGTGTCCACACAGAGGGCTCTGAGTGCCACTTCTGACACTCGTGCCATAGGTTCGCCATCACTGGTATATAATAATAATAATACATTTTATTTATAGACTGCTATTCCGCAATGATCATAGTGGTGTACAGTAAAAAATTGCAATACAATACAAAATACAATGTGACAGTTAAAAGAGGGAGAAGTCTCGTCCTTCAGACAGTCCCTGATGTTGCTGGGTCTGCCTGATCACTCCCTCTGAGGCCGCAATGACAGTTAAGGAGGGAGGGGCCTCTTCCTTCAGGCAGTCCCTGATATTGCTGGGTCTGCCTGATCGCTCCCTCTGAGGCCGAGATGACAGTTATATATGTCTAGAAATTTTAATTAAAAATTGACCTCCAGAAAACTGAAACCACTTATCCATGGATCAATGTAAGTACTGTATTTTAACCCTTTTCAAAAAAGGAACCATCCCCTTCTCTAAGTAGTGTGGAGAAAGGCGAGGGCTTAGTCTGTCCCAGGAGCATCTAAAAGAAGCACCAAACGCCTCTACTCTCTCTATCATGGAACCGCTGCTGACCTTTTTGAATACCTGGGTGGGAAATTGGTGGCAATGGCAGCTCATTGGCACTTCCCTTCAAAGGAGGGCTGAGAGGAAGATTTTGAATAAGAGATTTCTGTATAGGTTTTTTGTGAGTTTTTCGGCCTATGAGGCCAAGTTCTAGAAGAATTTAGTCCTGTCCAGACTGGCCTGAAAGGCCAGCCTGGGGGCAGAGTTGGAGCATAGCATCCTGACGACACACACACCTGACTCCGCCCCCCAGGTGCCCTGATGCCAAGCGCTACTCCAGACGGTGCACGCCATCATGATGTGCCTTCGGCACTACATCCACAAAAAGCTATGCCTGTCCAAATTTTGTAAGTTCTTTGGCATCATTTTCTTTTATTTGTCCTTCACATCCTTTTTTACATTCCCCTAAGTTTTGCACTCAACTTACCCATGGAACATATCAAAATCCATAATTTGGGCCCCAAAACCTGCCCTCAACTTATACAGGAGGTTGACTTATACTTGAGTATATTCAGTAAGCCTGCATTGCCAGCTACCCCAAAACATGTTAAAGAAGAACAAATCTTTAAGTTTAGCCACCAAAATGAAAACCATAAAAATGTGGAAAATGTAATCTCTTGGGGCACTTTGAAAGAAGCTTCCAAAGTGGTCTCTAGAAGGTTCAAAACGTTTTTGTTTATTTATGGAAGGCTTGGCTAACCTGATTGTTTCATTCCACATGTGTGTGTTGTTAGTTTTGGATAAAAAAGTTTGCTGACACACGCTGAACAGCTCTTCTTTTTAGTGGTGCAGGAAGCTATCACTATCCTTTTCATGTTTCTTCTGCCTCTGGTACCTTTTTGTTGTTGTTGTTGTTGTTGAACAAGTAAGGCCCAGTAGATGTGTTCTTCTACTTTGTTAACTAAGGTATACCAGTACTCCTGAGCTGGAAAGATAAAACATTCACCATCTATTGTTCAATAGTCAGAAGATTGCTCTTCTTTAGCTATTCGTGTGTGTGTTTTATAGATGTCAACTTCAAGAAAATCTGCTTTTGAAAATATAGGCGGTTTACAGACCGCCAAATAGTACGTCATCAATACGTACTAGGGTTAGGAAGCGGCGGTGCTTCCACACCCCCCTAACCCTAGTACGTATTGAATACGTACAAGATGGCGGCGCCCTGTTCATACGGGCGCCGCCATCTTTACGTACTGGACGCACAGCGTCCAGACGTGTCGCGCCGCTTGTGACGTAGCGAGCGCGCCCCTGGTGCCTCGCTACGTCGCAAACGCGACGCTAAAAGAAGCTCCATTTTGGAGCTTCTTTTTTCGGTCCGCGCGGGAGTCGGGCCGTCTGAAGGCTCCGGCTCCCCCGCGGACCTACTGGCGGCGGCGGCAGACCGCCGCAAAGCGGCGGTCTGTACCCCGCCATAGTTCGCTTATATTAATGTATATACCTAGCCCACATTCATATATTATGCGATTCCCCCTTCCCTCACTTTAAAATCCTCCCCCCAGTACTATGTAATCATAAGATAAACAAGAAAAATTAAACAGAATAAATTTAAAAAGATATCAATTATGTATCCAATATGGTAAAAAGCAAACAAACCCAGAGTATCCCAGTTTTGACCCAATTGTATATTATCTGAATTAACATACAAAACAACACTACATAGGGTTAAAGGAAAAGATAAAACAGCAGATAAGCCAGTGCATTCAAGCCAATGAACTAACGTCCATACTCCACCCTCTTACCCACTCACCGCATTTCCCTAAATAAGCCTACCCTCTGGAGGTGAAGCCTGTGGAATTGGTCTGCAATGCACTGCAACTTCCGTGCTATCTGAACTTCAGTACGCAATTCCTGTGGACTTTCCTGAGGTTCCTCCTGGAAGTGTGGATTCAATGAAAAACCAATAGGATTGACGTGTAAACGGTACCCAGCATTCCCTGTCAAATACCACAGAAGAATCAGGGTCTTACAACTTCTTGGCATGAAATACACAATTTTTCTTCCATAAAAAACACACATCATAAGATAGAATCATAGAATCATAGATACTATAGTTTGTGTCAAAGTATCACAACCAACATAACCAGCCGTTGATTCTTATCAACTTTATCCCTCTGGGTTGGGGAAATAGTTGAATTAAACACAACAATGGTTACAGCTGATTTGCAATTATCTTTAAAAAGGTGATGCTATTATTTTCTTTTGTAAGTACTGATGGGTGATAACACTACCTGAGAAGCGTCATTTAGCTGGGGATTTGAAAGAGGTTTTACTGTAGCATTCCCTTTTTGCAGCACAGATAAAAATATCAAACAACCTCCTTAAACCAAGTTTGTAGAACACACACCTCATATCCCTTTTTGTGTCCCAATTTCCAGATGAAATTTAGTGATGTGGTGGGGAGGGGGAGAAGCCACATTTTTTTAAAAGAAGGGAGCATATACCTTCTTTAAGGCAGATCAATACTTCTGGAAGACTCCTGGAGGTATGGATGTGTTTCAAAACAGGATGTGCTTGCTGCTGCATACTTTACTTTAAAACAGAAAGTACCCTCCCACACACACACCTTTCTGGCATACAAGCATACCCTCCAACATTTCAGTGATGAAAACAGGGCCATGTTTGGCCAAGCAACTTCAGAAGATGTTTAAAATGGCAGAAGTTACTAATGAGGCAGAACACTCAAGCTAGAAGTAGCTGCAGCACTATGATTTTGCTGCAGTATAATGGGAAGAGCAAGGTTGTGCCTCCTCCCCCTGTCAAGTTACTTGACTGCAAACTACTTTTGCACTTTTAGTTTGCAAAAATGGAAGTGAGTTGAGGACAAAGTGGGAAACTGGGATAAGCAGAGAGAAACTGGGACATTTAAAAACAGTTGAAAAAGTGGAATAACAGAGGACTGATTAACTGGAACTGTTCCTGCCAAATCAGGACATTTGGAGGGCATACACCACTGTATCTCCCCACAATGAAAATGGCTCTTAGACCCATGGATGTTGAATGCTCTTATCTTAAACCAACAAAAATGTACACTCCACAACATCTACATCATGGTTCTATAAAGAATCAAGAAATCATAATGAAAAAAAGTGCAGAAACTGGACTTTAAATTACTTCAGTTATAAGATTAGAATTAAATGTGCAACTTGATACTTGCTAATTGGGTTGACTATATATAAGAACAAAGTCCATTTTAAAAACTTAATCAGTCATATGATTTTTTTTAATTGACTAAATGGGCATACAAATACATTAATTGTGCTCATGTGAAAAGCATTCTCTATTTGTTTTTCTGTACTGAATCTGAATAGAAGCAATCTCTCCTCATTTCTCTCCAGGGAAAATGTCTGTTCCAGTGCAGGACCTGTCTCCTGCCCCATGCCACTTGTTATATTAGCAAATATATTAAAATATATATAATTTTTTTTGTTTTAAAAGAAGATGTGTCCAAACAAATAAAAATATTTTTATTTTATTTATTTATTTATTTTATTTTCTTATATCCCGCCTTTTAGGTTGAAATTCCAAACACACATATTTGGACAGTGCCATTGAACTCAGTGGGATACATTTCTGAGTGGGCATGCATGGAACTGTGCTCTTCAGAACACATTCCTATACATGCACCTAGAAGGCAGATGGGCAGCTATATGGGGTTGGAAGGCAATCTCCAACATCCTCATGGCCTCTACCCCACTTAAATGTGCCAGAATTACACTCCTTTTCCCTCTGTTTCTCCTTCAAAATGCTGACAGCTCTGTCACTTCCTGTCACCATGTTAAAGGTGAAATGGTGGGGGAGAGGAAATGGTATTTGAGAGGGACTGGATCTGAGGGGATTTGGAAAAGTCGGTGAGGGGGATTGCATGTTTGTATGCATTGTGGGGCTTTGGATGCTATTCTGGGATGGATTTCCCCTGAAACTTGTGCTGATTTTTTTTAAATGAAGGATTCATGGGGTTTGGGGGAACTGGGGTTGGTTTCACTGCACACAAAAGTGGAGTCCGGGTCCTGCATATAGTTCACACAGTGCACTACCAATCCATAACAGGTGTAGGTGACTTCAACAGGGTCTGTTGCTGTTAACTGCCTTTGAGTCAGCCTCAACTCATGGCAACCCTGTGGATAAGACACCTTCCCTATTCTCAGTCTCCTGCAGGTTCAGACCCATGACCTCCTTGATGGAGTCTAATCATCTGGCCTGGGGTCTTCCTCTCTTCTACTGCTTTCTACCTTCCCCAGCACTGTTGTCTTTTTCTAATGAGTCATGCCTTCTCATGATGTGGCCAAAATATGACAGCCTCAGTTTAGATATCTTGGCTTCCAGAGAGATTTCAGGCTTGATCTGTTCTAGGGCCCTTTTGTTTGTCTTTTTTTGGCTGTCCGCAGTACCAGCACTCTTCTGCAGCACCACATCTCATATAAATTGATTTTCTTTCTATTCCCTTTCTTCGCTGTCCAGTACTTATATCTATACATGGTGATGGGGAATACCATGGTTTGGACGATACTTAGTTCAGTGTTCAGTGTTATATTTTCGCACCTCACAATCTTGTCCGGTTCCTTCATGTCTACCTTTCCCATTCCTAATCTTATTCTGATTCCTTGACTGTAGTCTTCATTCTGATTGATGTTTGATCCAAGGTATGGAGAAACTTTGACTATTTTGATTTCCTCGTTGTCTACACTGAATCTATGTAAATCTTCTGTAGTCATTGTTTTTGTTTTCTAATGTTCAACAGTAAGCCTATCTCAGCACTTTCTTCTTTGACTTTTTTTATTAATTGTTCCAAGTCGTGGCTATTTTCTGCTAGTAGTATGATGCCATCTGAATATCTTACCTACTTGATGTTCCTTCCTCCAATCTCCTCTGTGTCTATACCTGCTGTGCATATGATGTTTTCTGTATACAATTTGAACAAACAGGGTGATAGAATGCAACCTTGCGTGACTTCCTTTCCAATTGGGAACCATTCTCTTTATTTATCATCTGCTCAAATAGCACCCTCTTGTCCTGAGAACTGACACCTCTTTCCTCGACCTGAAATTGTATCTGAAACTTAATTCAGCCCTCAAACTTAGAGGATTCCTGCTGTTGTCACAAAATAAGGGTGGGCATCTGTATGGATGCCAATTTCCACCCCAACAGCCCTTGGGTGAGCTGCAGTGATATACAGTGCGCCCACATCATACACGGGCACATTATACGCTGCTTTCAACACACACTGAAAGCAGCACTGCTTCTTCCGGCACCATGAGCCATAAGAAAGAATGGTGCATGCACTGACACCGTGCACCATCGCGTGCCACCGCAAGCACAAGCTCCATTACTTGTAATGGGGCTCAAGTGTACGTGCTTTTTGTTTTACGCGGGGGATCCCTACGTAAAACAAGGGAGCACTGTATCCCCAACCAAAGAGGAAGAGACATCTCTTCCCCTTTCATTTCTGTTTATTTTTCAGCCTTTTACGGGTTCATGGGGGCCTGCAGGGGGAACAAAAATGTGTTTTTGAATGCTTTAGGGGTATTTGGGGAAGGTTGGGAGCTTAAGGTTGTATGGGCTCTGGGCTTTAAGACATTTTTGGGAGGTCTAGGTGTGACTTACAAACCAGCCAATCAGAAGCCAAAGACCCTAAGCCAATCAGGTGCTGGCTGAGGAGTTTGAAGATTCCACTTGGCAGTTGGGTTGTGTCAGTTAGTGTCTGGAATCCTGAGGAATGAAACTGGAGTTCAGTGGGGGAGATAGTTAGTGTTAGGTCTAGAGAGGGACAGTATTAGTTCTGGAGAGTCTAGAGGAGAGACTCGGTGTAACCAGACTCAGAAAGAGGGGTTTGGGTTACATAATTTCTGGAATGATAGTATAGCCTGTGCCTATGTGCCCTAAAGACCAGTTAAAAACTGCCTTTATTACACATAGGGGATTATATGAATTTACAGTGTTGCCATTTGGGTTAAAGAACACACCCTCCACTTTCCAAAGATTGGTGGACAACATTTTAGCGGAGTTAAAACATTGTGTGGTAGCCTACATTGATGATATCGGTATCTTCAGTAAGTCTTGGGGGGAACATATAATAACATATACAGACTAAGCCTGAAGGAAGGAGACTCCGCCCTCCACAACTGCCATCTGCCGGCCTGAGAGGGAGTTCACCAGGCAAGTCCAGTTCCATCAGGACTAGCCTGGAAGAAGGAAGAGCCCTCCCTCCAATCCATCTGCCTTGGTCCAGGCCTTAGAGGGAGAGAAGAACCACTGGACCTCATCCCCTTTCCCTCCACCATTCCCTTCTCCTTTTGTTTCGTGTCTTTTAGATTGTAAACCTGAGGGCAGGGAACTGTCTGATTAAAAATAATATTGTAAGCCGCTCTGAGAGCCATTAGGGCTGAAGGGCGGGATATAAATACCTAAATAAATAAATACCTAAATAAAACATATACAACATCTCGCTAAGGTACTGAAAAAACTGAAAGAGAGTGGAATGACTGGTGGCGTAGTGGTTAAATGCCTGTACTGCAGCCATTCACTCAAGAACACAACGTTGCGAGTTCAAGACCAGCAAAAGGGCCCAAGCTCGACTCAGGCTTGCATCCTTCCGAGGTCGCTAAAATGAGTACCCAGACTGTTGGGGGCAAATTAGCTTACTTGCTAATTAGCTTACTTGCTGCTCACTGCTATGATCTTTGGAATAGCGGTATATAAATAAAACAAATTATTATATTATTATTATTATTAGTTCAAAGTGTCACGTAGGGAAAAGAGAGAGCCGATATTTAGGCTATATATCCCATTCCCCACCACCATTCCCTTCTCCTTTTGTGTCGTATCTTCTTAGATTGTAAGCCTGAGGGCAGGGAACCGTCTAACTAAAAGATTGTATGTACAGCGCTGTGTAAATTTACAGTGCTTTATAAATAAAGGTTAATAATAATAATAATAATAATAATAATAATATTGTGGATGGCGGGACCATCAAGGCAGAAACTTCTAAAGTAGAAGCCATAGTTAACTGGTCCGTCCCTACTTCAAAAAAAGGTGTGTGGTCATTCCTGGGATTGGCAGGATACTATAGGAAGTTCATTCCAAATTTTAGCAATACTGCCAGCCCATTATCCGATTTAACCAAAATGGATAAGCCTGCTAAAGTTCTCTGGTCAGCAGAATGTGATAGTGTGTTCACGGAATTGAAACGTCTGATGACCACGGCTCTGGTTCTGATGGCTCCGGATTACACCAAGGCTTTCATAGTTACTACGGATGCCTCTAATGTTGGTCTGGGTGCCGTATTAAGCCAAGAAAGGGAAGAGGGTCAGATCCAACCGATCTTATATATAAGTAAGAAACTCTTACCTGGAGAAAGACACTTAGCCACAATAGAAAAAGAATGCTTGGCTATAGTGTGGGCTGTAAATAAACTTAAGCCATACTTGTGGCGGAGAAAGTTCGATCACTCTCCCTTGTGTTTGTTAAATAAGACGCGGGGAAATAACAGCAAGTTATTACGATGGAGTCTTATGTTACAGGACTTTGACTTGGCCATTCAATATGTCAAAGGTAAGGAAAATGTAGCGGCTGATGGTCTCTCTAGACAATTTGAAGAGGGGTAAAAGAAGAGAGACAAGGTTTGTAAACAGGCTGATATGACAATGTATATAAGTGACATATATATGTGTATAGTGACGATGTTTACCTGTTGTTTATATAATGTTATATATAATGGGTAAGTATAATTAATAACTGAGAGTTCCTTGGCCCATATAACCTTTTGGTTATGTGTGTCAATGAACCTATTAAAGGGGGGAGGTGTGTGACGAACTGACTTACAAACCAGCCAATCAGAAGCCAGAGACCCTAAGCCAATCAGGTGCTGGCTGAGGAGTTTGAAGATTCCACTTGGCAGTTGGGTTGAGTCAGGGTTTGGAATCCTGAGGGATGAAGCTGGAGTTCAGTGGGGGAGATAGTTAGTGTTAGGTCTAGAGAGGGACAGTATTAGTTCTGGAGAGTCTAGAGGAGAGACTAAGTGTAACCAGACTCAGAAATAGGGGTTTGGGTTACATAATATCTTGAGTGATAGTATAGCCTGTGCGGCTGAGTTATTATTGGAAAGTTAAAACCAGACTTGTATATATGTAACAAAAGAAGACATAGTAACAACTTCATGTCAAAATTACCTTTGCCTATTCTGTGTTAAAATAAACTTTTATTCTTGGTTAACTATCCACTTGGTCTGTGATTTAACATCCATCCACACTACTGACCTTTAAAAACCCACAGGTGTGTTGGGTCACAAAGAAGGAAAGAATTGTGAAGTGGTGGGGAAAACGTTACACTAGGGCAGCCACAAAATGGGGTTGGGAGCACATGAAACCTTTGGACTGCATTTTACCCAGTTTTTGCTATATATACTTAAGTTATACCTTTGCTGAAAAACAAAGAAACATGTAAAATTCAAGCATTCTTACCATAGAAGAGCCTCTGGGGCTCTTCTGTGACTCCACAAGGTAACATCACATCCTGGCTGGAAGAGGATGGATTGAGGGTTTGAGTTGCCTTGTCTTGCTGCCTGGCCTGCCTGCTGCCAGGGCCACAACAATGTGTAAGTGGGAAGAGCTGGAATCTCCCCAGGAGACAGTTGTAAGATTTGCTCTGGGTAAAAATGCCAGGAAAGGTCATCTCACTGGGCTGACTGGCAAGCCCACAATCTTCAGCATGAAACACATCATCCTCCAGCCCATCCAGAGTGGAGAAGTCATCATCCAAGTAGCCAGGCGGATCCATTTTACCTGCAAAAATAACAGACACACATATTATGAAGATGCAACTGAATGGATATGTTGGATAATGGAGAGCACCAGGAAATTCCTGAAGAAAATCTGCATGTGCTTTACTGACTACAGCAAAGGCTTTGACTGCATAGGTCACAAAAAGTTAAGGAGGGCTGACTGTACAGAAAAACAGAGTGGTTCTCAATCAGCAAAGAGATCAGGCAAGGCTGCATATTATCACCCTATTTATTCAGCACATATGCAGAAGATATTATATGAAGGGCAAGCTTAGACTCATAGGTAGAAGGAGTGAAGACAGGAGGAAGAAACATTAACAACCTAAGATATGCAGACGACACAATACTACTAGCAGAAACAAATAAAGACTTGGAACAATAACTGAAGAAGGTGAAGGAGTGAAGTGCCAAGGATGGATTAATATTGATAATTAAAAAACAAAAATAATGGCCATGGAAGATGTACAAGAATTTCTCCTAGACAATGAGATCCTTATTGGAAAAACATATGAACAGCATCCAAATCTGCGGGACTGGTGCACCATGTCACTGTTGGACGTTTCATGTGCACTGAGGGGCTGTGGTATCATTGTGGCCATGTCTCCAGATTGGCTCAGATGGGTTGACTCCCTCCAGGTCTGAGCAATGTGGAGCACTCCACCATATCCTAGGGTTAGACAATGCATGGAGAATGACTAGTATTCTTGCCACATTTATTTCTTTATCATGTTTCCCACTTCTGACCACATACTATAACCTATGGTCTTCCAAATGTTATTGGAACTCCATTCTCATCAACCTCAGCCAGCTTGGACAATTGTGAGGGATGATAGGAGGAGTTCATCAGCATCTGAAAAGCCACACGTTGGTCCATCCTGGCATACGGGATATAGCTGTACTGGGTTGGCCCCCTCTCTGCTCTCTTTTTGCTGGCAGGCAAAGACTTTCCTATGTAAACAGACCCTTAGCCACTAACGGCTTGGGTTAAGAAAATGTGCAATGGGCGTGCTATTTTTTATATGAAATATGTGTTTTATGTGTTTCTTAATTTAAATTAATGTTTCAAAAGTAATTTTATTTGAACTGACTATTTTAAAACTATTATAGCACCTAGTGCTTTAGCTATTTGACTTTAACTTATATTGTAAGATGTTTTGTGTCCCCCCTTTTGGAGATAGATAAATAAATAAATGTGGTATATGCCTAGTGCCAGCATCCTGCAACACAGGACATCCCTTTAGCAAACTTACTAGTCAGATAGCAATATAAAAGTGAGACTCAAGAGGGGGAAAATCCTGCCTTTACTCATGTGCCAAAAGACCTGAAATGAAATGACCGAAGAATTTACACAGAAGAGAAGCAGTTTTTAAAGACAAATGGGTAACTTATAGAGATCTCTTATTGTTGCAAGGAGAACATTGCAGAAGGAAGACAATGATGAACTGAAGTTTGAGGGATATATATTTCAGTGGTACTTGTAAGGAAAGATGTTTGAGAGACCTAAGATGGATAAGAATTTATATGAGATGCAAGTAACAAAATTAGAATTTGAGACTGAATTGTATATGGATGATGATTATTTAATTGCTAAAATGTATAAGCTACTGTTGACAATAGAAATGGAAGAAGAACAAGTTAAAGAATGCATGAAAAAATGGGCCCAGGATATATACGTAATAATATACAGCTGGATCAGTAGGGAAAAAATGTGGACAAAGAACTTAAAATTCACTTTAAGTTATGATTTAAAGGAGAATTTTTACAAAACAATATACTGGTATTTGACTCCAGAGAGATTGTCTAAGGTGTATAAGGCTTTCCAACATATATTAGAAATTAACCAAAAAGAGGGAACTTTTTACCATATGTGGTAGACTTATCTTAAGGTGTGAAAATATTGGACTCAGATGTATTCTATTATGAAAGACATTTCAAAGTTTAAATTTAAATTGAATCAGAACTCTTCCTACTGGGTTTGATAGATGAACAGATCAAGAAGAAATGTGGAAGAATTGCCAATATATTATTACAGCCACTAGAATATTCTACATGCAGAAATGGAAGGTTGAAGAAATCCCAGCACAAGAATGGCTGAAGAAATTCTATGACCTTGTTGAAATGGACAAACTGACAATCTTGTTTAGAGAGAAATCTGTTACATTTTTTCAAAAGTAGTGGGAACTGAAAATTGACTTTATGAGAAAACACTGGGGGAAATAACAATTTTAGGATTTGTAGAATATTAGAATGGAATAGTATGTACAAGTGTATTTTAAAAGAAAACTGGCATCATTTGATATATCAAATTATTTGATATATAGGACTAATTTGATATAAATCATCATCAGCTAGTAAGCTGGAAATCATATGTATTCTCTTTTCTTTTGTTATATTGTTATTTTGTGTAGTGTGTTTGTTTGTGGAATTATTTCTGGAATTTCAATATGGAATTTTTCCAATATGTGTTGCTTTATTATATTAAATGTTATGTGTTAATACTTTTTTTAAAAAATGACCAAAGACAAAATACATTAATTCCACAGAAATATCTAGCATTCCAAAGGAGACTAATCTGTAAAATCTCATTCAGTTGCTTGTGTGGAACAAAAGGCACAAAAATGCACAGACCTGAGCATTGCCCATATCGAAGGTAAAAGATTTGTTCAGTGAAATCTTGAATACAAAAATTCAGTTTCTTCCTTTTTTGTACAATGCACATAGGTGAAAATAGATGTTCTTGGTAACACTGACTAAGATTGTATTGGCAGGTATAACTATGCCAGTGGAAGATGAAGAGGCACAGCAGCAGAGGAAAAGGGGCTATGGATGCTGTCATCTCTATCAGGAGATAAAGCCGCATGAGCAGCTTAGGGACCAGCAGGGCAACTTTATTCTCCAGTGGCCCTTCCACACTACAGAGTTATAGCACAATATCACTTTAACTGCCATGGTTACACTCAATGGAATCCTGGGATTTGCAGTTTAGGGAGGCGCATTTAGAATTCTCAGCCAGAGATCATGAATCCCGCATTGGGAGAAAGGCAGCATACAATCTGAATTATAAAACTAAATATATAAATACTGCCTCAGCCTCAGCAAACTTTAACTGTAGTCATGGCACTTAAAGTGGAATCATAGCTCTATAACTGTGTGATGTGAAAGAGCTCCTGATAAAAATGGCTTTTGCTGCTGTCTCCTTGCTATGCCTCCACTAAAAAAGGACTGATACTGATGATGTGAGATTGACATCAGTGGATGTAAGTCATCAAGAAGACCATGAAGATGTGGAAGTCACCAAAAGGATTTCAGCCCTTCCCTCCTTGTTGTTGTTGTTGTTGTTGACATGGCAACAGTAAGATGAACCCATCATGGAATTTTCTTGGCAAGATTTGTTCAGAAGGAGTTTGCCATTGACTTCCTCTGAGGCCGAGAGAGTGTAACTTGCCCAAGGTCACCCAGTGGGTTTCATGGCAGAGCAAGGATTTGAATCCTGTTCTTGAGAATCATGGTCCAACACTCAAACCATTACACCACACTGCCCCTCCAAAAAAAAATGGAGGAAAAAGCTTCATTTACTTCTAGTAATTGTGTCCATCTATTCTCCCAGTATCTAGTAATTGGCTCATTATGCTTGAAGAGATAAACTACAATTGTCCACAGACATACTACATTACTGCTTGGTCATAGATGATAAAAGCAGGCCTTTGTACCATTTGTGGAGCTCCTTAAAGTTATCAGTTCACTCTCACTATTTTTTATAAAGCTAGTTTAAGCTGAGGTCAGAGGCATGCATATCCCCAGATCCCAAACAAGGAAGTGAAATTCAGTCTTTGGGTCAGTTATTTTGCTAACTTGCCTAAGGCTGCATAAGCAAAGTGAAAGAGAAATGCTAGAGGGCAGATCCCTGTATGCCACCTTATCAGTCTTGCCGCTTTTCTATGTGATAGAAAACATGTCCTTTCACCACTACTGAAGTAAGATTTGGCTGGAAGTCTAGTCAACTGCACTATGAGGAAAGGGAGACAGTGGTGCTATCATACACTTTGCCTTAGGCAACTAAAACTGTTAGAGCGGTATGCTCTTATTTCACATATTTAGAGCTCTACAAGAGGTCTGTATTTATGACTTATCCCATGAGGAGGATCTTTAAGTCCAAGTTACAATCAGGCAGCATAGACAGCACTGTTCTTGCTTTAATGAAGAAGTCCTGTTCTAATATGTTTTGGGAAAACAAAAGAGGAAAGCAGCCTAGTGCTATGCCTTCAAGCTGTGGTTCCCAATTGCTGTCCCTGATATTTGAGGACCAAAGATCAACAAGATCTAAGGACAAGTTTGTGGACCATTACCTTAAAGACCATTGTTAACTGCCCTCCAGTCGAATTTGATTCATGGTGACCCTATGGATGAGACACCTTCAAGTCCCCCTGTCTTCCACTGTTCTGCTTAGGTCCAGCATCTCAGGGCTGTGGCCTCCTTGACTCAGTCCATCCACCTGGTATGCAGGCTTCCTCTCTTTCTATTGCCCTCCACCTTTCCTAACATTATTGTATTTTCTAGTGAGTCATGCCTTTTCATGATGTGGCTGATGTACAGCCTCAGTTTGATCATCTTGGCTTCCAGGGAGAGCTCAGGATTACTTATCTACATGTGTCTGTGTGTGCGCGTGTGCACATGCCTTAAAGTCAGCTGTCAACTTATGGCAACCCCATGAATTTCCACATTGTTTTCCTAGGCAAGGAATGCACTTACTTGAGAGAAAGGTTTTATTGAACTCAATAGGGCTTCCTTCAGAATGACTGAAAATATGAACTATAAAGAGACTCAGAAAAAAGAGGAATAAGGTATGAGTGCATGGGTTTAAACCTAAACACACTTACCAAGATGAATGCCCCGCTGCCAGGAAAAATTGTAGGACTTATTTCCAATTATCCATGTGCAATACCATGCCATAAACTTTGAGGTTGGGTTGTTGGTGTTTTTTACAGTATCTAGAGAAGGGGAAGGATATGACAGTGACAGAAAGCTAGCACAACAAATGAGGAGGGAAGCTATCTCCATTGCCTGAAATATTCCAAGTCATACACAGACACATGTAGATATAATCTGCCCCGCACACTCAGAACAACCGGGAAGAACTTGCTGGAAATCCCACCTTCTAAATATATTACTACATCCCATATGGCCTTCTCAGTAGCGGCCCCACAAATCTGGAACAGTCTTCCCGAGGAGCTCCGCCTTATCACCCCCCTGGAAACATTTAAAAAGAGGCTTAAAACCGTCCTCTTCTGTCAAGCCTTCTCCTCTGGAAAATGAAGTTGTGTATTTTGATCCCATCGACTCTCTGCCTCACCCTATTGAATGATTGTTTTAGATTTATATAGTGCATATTGTGTTATGGGTTTTTATCTATTTTTATGATGTGTTTGTAACTGGTTTTAATTCTGTGTAAACCGCTTTGATCTTTTGGAAAAGCGGTATATAAATAAAATTTATCATCATCATCATCATCATCATCATCATCATCATCATCATCATCATCTTACTGGCCCAGGGTTAGAGGAACATCTCATGCCTTGCCTTGTCTCCTTAGTCACATTGAGAGAATACATGGACCCATAAACTGCTGCTGAGAGTCCCTTTAAGAGCTTATTTTCTTTCCTTGTCCATGGGAAGTGGACTGGTTCACATGGTTTCACTCAGCCTTCAAGATGAAAGTTCATTAGAGGAAACAGGCAAGTCTTGAACAATTTTGAAATGCAATAGGAAAAACAGGTAAGCATCTTCATTCCTGCTGCACACATGGATTTCAGAGCCCAGAGTTTGCTCTACAGACAGTACCTGACTACATTAGTGAAGGAGAGGCAGAACATCGATCTCCTAGAAGGCAAATGTTAAACATACTTTATCTGTGACTGCACAGTACCACTACCATGCTCAGACCTGATCTATATGTGTGGTAGGATAAGGTGGTATGAACTCCTCTGCTTAAGGCTATAGGAAATCACAATTTTTTTTAAAAAAAAAGTTCTTTCATGTAGGAAAACAATGCTGGGTCCATGTGCAGCTCCTCCACGTGGTGAACCACTGAACTTAAACAAAAGATCATCAGGCCCTGGAATGAACTATAATGGTTTTCCTATTCCAGTTTAGCCTTGTTTCAAGAACAAGATTTTCCTGTGCTTTGATGTCTTCCTGTATCCTTGGTTCTGGTTTGTTCTTTGGTCCTGATTACTGGCATATCTAATGGCCCTTAGCTCATTTAAAATTTAAAATTGCTGTTTATGGCCACAGAGCTGGGAAATGTTTGGATGATGATGACGATAACTGTCACAATCCTTCTGCTCAGTGCTACTCAAAGTGTTAGCCCAAGTATCATTGTCTGCATGCACTGTACTGGCTGCTGGTCCCCAATACATTCCTAGGAAAGTAAAAACTTTTAGCCAGTGGGTACAAATATGATGCCGGTCCCTGGCACACTGGGAGGGAAAGTGTGCTAGTTCCTCATAACAGATGGCTTAAGAAGGATTGCCTCAGCCAGCAGTGCCGCTAGTCATACTGGCTTGGGGATTCTGGGAACTGACATCCAAGAAAGTAACTCTGCTCTGCCCTGAAAATATTCTAGCTTCCAAAACAAACAAATAAATACTTGCATAGTGAAGGGCCATACTAGTTTCCCATAATTTTAGGATTTTTAAAAAACTTTTTTTCTGGTGCAGAAGCACTCAAAAATTTGATACAAACCCCTGCTGTCTCCAGCGGTAGTCTAGGATACCCATTCTGCTACATCAGGGGTAGGCAACCTTTTTGAGCCGGGGGCCGGGTTGCTGTCCCTCAGACAACTGGGGGGCCGAACCCAAAAAATAATTAATTAAATATTTTTTTTAAAAAATAAATAAATAAATAAACTGGGACAAATGTAGGACGAATTTTTTCAAATGGAGGACACTTTTTTTAAAATGGAGGACACGCTCAAAAATTGGCTGATTTTTTTTAAAATGTTAATATAAATGCATGTTTCTGAGGCTTCTATAGACAATTACCCCCCTTTCCCCCCCACGCGAGAGGCCAAAGGCCCCGGCAGCAATCGGCGGCAGGACCGGGCTGGGGCTGGTCCCAAGGCCTCGCCGGGCCGGATCCGGCCCGCGGGCCGTAGGTTGCCTACCCCTGTGCTACATGAACAGATAAACCCATGTTACAACTGGCGGTAGACGATGAGAACAAACAGCTGGTGAAATGCTGAACTACCAGAGAAATAAAAAGAAAGTTGCTCTCATCATCCAGTACCCCGAACACTTAGGTCCAATCTTACCGCCTGCCCCCCACCCCCAACCTGTTATCTAGTAATATGGACCCCAAACACTCACGTTGTAGCTGTGTCACTGGGACTTACTCTTGAGTATGCTTGCATCAAATTGAGCTGTGTTTGGTATGCATCATGAGAAAATATCTGGCCCAATCCACTTTGCTTTCAAACAGACCCACATCTTGTCCATAGTCACAACTGCTAATAATAATCCCCCCCAACACTTCTTTGATTCCCTGGTCAGAAAGATTTCCCTACCTGTGGTCTACAGGCACCCACTATCAATTTAATAACTGTCACAGCTTTTAATAATAATAATATTTATTTGTATTCCGCTTAATCTTGAGGAATCCAAACAGATTACAGCAGTAAAACAAGGTACAGTTAAAAGAGAAATGCATTAAAAAATCCAAGATCCCCATTCCTTCCCCCTATCATAAAAACATAATCAAACACTAAAAAGAGATTAAACCAAGAAGTTAAAAAACCCATTAGTGTACAATAAAAATTAAAATGAAATAAAAAAAAATTCAAGCAGAGTCCAGGTAAAGTAAAAAATAAAGATGAAGGATAATGGGAGAAAAAAAAGAGGGGGGAGGCAGGTGAACAAGAATGTTCTAGTCTGGAAAGGCCCGCTGGAAAAGAGAGCTTTGATGTACTCTCTCAATTTATTTCATTCCAGCTGTATCTACAGCTGCATCCACACTGCAGAAATAATCCAGGTTGACCCCACTTTAACTACCATGGCTCAATGCTATGGAATTCTGGGAATTGTAATTTGGTGAGCCATCTAACTTTCCTTGTCAGCAAGCTCTAGTGTCACAACAAACTACAGGTCCCAGAATTCCATAGCATTGATCCATAGTAGTTAAAGTGGTGTCAACCCGGATTATTTCTGCAGTGCAGATGCAGCCTATGTAACAGTTACAGCCGTCTGGTGCTACTTTTACATGGCTCCCTATTTAAGAATCTTGGAATCTGAAGTTTAAGTACCGCAGCAAACTATACATCCCAGAATTCTGTGGGCTGGAGCCATGACCACTATCAACCTGCTATAATGGCATTGGATAGTATAAAAAGGCATTAAGGAATCCAGATGCACCTTGGAGACTAACTGGTAAGAAGAAATTTCTAGCATAAACTTTTCTGGATAACTGTCTGTTGCAGATGAAGCTATGAAAGCTTATGCTAGAAATGTCTTCTTCCCAGTCTCATTTGGATTCTTTTATGCCTTTTTATGCCAAAACAGATGAACACAGTTATCTCTTTGAATAAGCTACACTGGTGAAACGGTGGTTAGTTCAAATACACTCATAGTGACTGTATACAACAAACTAGTAGAGGTCAATAGAAACACATTCAGTACAAACCTAGATGACACACATTGCAAAATATTCACCCATGACATGATCCTTTGAGTGCTTACTCTGAAGTAAGTCCCATTGTGTTCATAGCTCACTGTGGCTCCCTCCCAGAGAGGACTGTGTGGTTTTGTGCATTGGGTTCAGTTGCTGGACAAGGCAGTTTGAAGTCCCTTCTCAGCAATGAATCTTGGGGAACTCTTCAGAGAACAAAGCTATGAGGTCTGCCGTCCCTGGAAGTCTGAGATTCCTTGACAGGATATGAACATGTTTTTTCAAGAGGAAGGCATTTTTAAGGGAAATCCTACCAGTGAGCGTTTTCAAGAGAATGCGTTTATAGTCCAGACAAAGTCTCCTTAGAAATCCCCTTTGAGAATAGTCTTAAGGGCATGATATTTTTAAGACTGTAGATAACATTTAGCAAATCTCATCCCTGGGCAGCATCTGGATAAGAGACTGCTTGAAATCCCATGCAAGTCACTCTGTGTGTCCTGAAACAACCATCATGTCTTTTTGAAAGAAGGGAGCCACTTTTGCAGGCACCTTCCAACATAAGGATGACAATAACAATAAATCGCAAAAAGTTAAAATAGTTCGCTCCGTTCTGACTTGGAAACACCTGTTGGGAGCCACACAATGCCTGCATTCTTCCATCTGCTTCCAGCCTTCTCTAACACACACACACACACACACACATATATGTTGCTTGCTCAAAAATGGAAAAAAGGAAGGACAAAGGGAGGTCTATAGGAGACACAGGCAAAGCTACAAGCTGGACTAGGCTATGCACTATTTTGATTTTGGGGCTCTCCTCCTTCCTTCTGCCCTGCATTTAAGTACTGTACTGCAAAATCAGTGGCATCTCTATGCCTTAAATGCATTATTTCGGCTTGGGATGAGGTCAAAACAAATCCATAAACCCAGCCGCACAGACAAAAAGAAGTGGCACGCCAAAGTTATCCAGCTGATTTGACCTTACAGCATAGATGGGTATATGAAGTCATTTGATCCTTTAAGTACTCGTCTGGCAGCACATTAGTGGCCAAACCTCCCAAGCAAATTACTCCTTTCTGATCAGGAATGCTAATTCAAATCAGCAGGTTACAACCATCCTTTTTGGCAAGCCCCTAATCTATTGCTTTGTGGGAAGAGCATCAGATCTGTTTACTACTGACTGTGTCTCAAGGGACTGAACCATGTTCTTTGGATAATGAATGAGGTATTGAAATCTATTCTTTGGAGCATGCCAGGAAGCCACCGTGAAGGAAACAATTATGAACCATTCAGACAACTGCCAATGGCTGCAAATGCCGCAAGTAATCCATCCAGGAGAGAAGGTCTGCCCAGAAAACCAGAATGACTACATGTCATACAGAAAGGAGTTGAATTTCTGATTCAAGAAATGAGTTGACATTCCCCTTGAGTTTCTGTCTGTCAAACAGCTGTTCAAAGCAACTTTCTTCTAAAACCTCTGCCACAGTGATAATTTATATTCACACTTTTCTTTCAACTCAGCAAAGTCCTAAATCTAATAAAGATGTTATTTCCTGGAAAGCTTGGAGAAAAGCAATGGTGAAACAGTAAAATTTACCAAATGAATGCAGAAGTGCAGGTGATGATGGCCTAGTGTCCAAGTCCAGCAATGCAAGCAGCTGGATTGAGCTGTGCAATGAGCCAATTCTAATGAGAGCCAGCTTGGTGTAGTTGTTTGAGCATTAGACTATGACACTGGGAGACTAGGGTTCAAATCCTGCCTGGGTCATGTAAACCCACTTGGTCATGGTGTAGTAGTTTGAGCAATGGACTATGACCCTGGGAGACCAGGGTTCAAACCCTGCCTCAGTTATGTCAACCTACTGGGTGACCTTGGGCAAATCACACTCTCTCAGCCTCAGAGGATGGCAATGGCAAACTCCCTCTGAAGAAATCTGCCAAGAAAACGCCATGATAGCTTCTCCTTAGGGTCGACATAAGTCGGAAATGACTTGAAGGCACACAACAACAAAAACAACATGGTTCATCTCCACCAGAAGAAGTCCTTTTATAAACTGTATGGCTCTCCATTGCCTAGTCAAGACCAAACCCTGACCCCCAAAGGCATAGGACAGGAGCACGTTGTTGCTAGGAAAATCCCTCCTTTCCCTCGCAGCTATTCTGAGGATTGCAGATAAACAACAGGTTGGCCGAAGATTTCATTTTTCCTGCTAATAAAAAAGTCCCAGTGCTTGGACTTGGCTCCATTACACCACTAGTAAGAAGTGTGTGTGAGAATGGACAAGATCCCTAACTTTGAGTGTAGATACATTTAAAGGTTATTGCAGTGATACATTTGCCACTTTCTTAATGCTAGACAACGCATTAAATCTGCCACCCGACCCAGGCTGCATCCACACTGCAGAAACAATCCAATGTGACACCACTATAACTGCCATGGCTTAGCTCTGGTGCCATAACTACCATTCCCAGAATTCCATACCATTAAGCCATGGAAATTATAGTGGTGTCAATCCGAATTGTTGTTTCTGCAGTGTGGATGTATCTTGGGTCAGGTGGCAGATTATTTCTGCAGTGTGTTTCAGTCTTAGGTTTCTGATAGGGGCACATCTTCCGAAACCAGGCAAGGGATTCATTCGCTCCTCTGTTTAACAGTATATAGCCCACCTTATCCTGAGGTCTGGAGGGGAGTAGCAAGGACTTGGAGGAAACCTAAAATCAGGTTCAGAAAGTGAAAATGCCAACTGGAGTGTAGTGATTTGAGCATTGGACTAGGACTCTGGAGACCAGGGGTTCAAATCCCGGCATGGAAACCCAGTGGGTGACCTGGGCAAGTCACATTCTCTCAGCCTCAGAGAATGGCAATGACAAACCTCTTCTGAGCAAATCTTGCTCCAAAAGCCCTGTGACAGGTTTTGAAGGCACACCACAACAATAGCCCTCCTTATCCTGAGGTCTCAGGGCGAGTAACAAGTACTCGGGGAAACCCAAAAAGCTATTCGGAGTGAAAAGGCCGACTGGAAAAAAGGCGAGTCCTGAGTGCGAGGCTACTCCCATCCAGAGTGACCAGAGGTCCTCTTCACTGCAAAGGAGGGCAAGGCACTACAAAATGTAGGATCTTCAGGGGGAAATGGAGGACGTTACCAAGTAAAAGCCCTGCTCCAAATGGAGGACGTTTCTGAATTCCTCCTGAACAGAAAGGCTGAAATGCAGGGCATGTCCTGGAAAATGAGGGCATTTGGCCCCCAGAAATGGAGGACATTTGGGCATTCTTCCTGGAAGAGAAGGTTGAAAATGAAGGTCACGTCCTGCAGCACGCCTAGTCACCTAGCAATGGAGGACATTTGGGAACTCCCGCCTGGACAGAAGGCTGAAAGTGGAGGACACGTCTCGGAAAAGGAGGACGCCTGGTCCCCGAGCAATCCAGGAAGGGCTTTTGGGAATTCCCTCCTGGGCAGAAGGCTGAAACATAAGACGTGTCCTGGAAAAGGAGGACAACCTGGTCACTCTGGGGATGGGGGGCATTTAGAAATTCCCTCCTGGACATAGGACGGAAAAGGAGGACGACCTGGGAATCCCCTTCGTCCTGGACATGGGGCGTCCCCATCCCACCTCCTCCACCCGGGGATGCGGAGCCCACCACCGACCTGCTGCCCCAGTTCCGATGGAGCGGATCCTGCGGGGGGCGAGGAGTCGCCTGGTCCAGAAGCAGCAGCAGCAGCTGCAGCAGAAAGCGCGGGAGCCTTCTCAGGCTCCTCTGCGGCCGCAGCCACACGGCATTGTTTGCAAACTACTGCCCTCGCTTCCTGGCATGACCCAAACAGCTGATGGGAGCCACGCCTCCCATAGTGACGCGCTGGGGGCAGCTAGCCAATAGGGAGCGAGCGGGAGGCGCTGGCCACGCCCACCCAGGTTGAGCCCAACGTGGCTCCAGCGCCTGCTTTCCCTATGGCTTTCCCTATGGCTCCATCTCAGAGTATCCTTCCTGGGATCTCCCATATTAACACCCAGCCCATGATACCTTTATGGGACCAACCAAAATGCACAATTACACTTTGCAAGCTTTCCAAGTCACACTGGCTTCTTCTCCTCCATAGCAATAGCAAATACATTTCTATACCACTTATCATTAATAGTAATAATAATTATAATAATAATATAATTTATTTATATTCCGCCTTTTCCCGCCCAAAGGAATCAAGGTGGATCGCAGTACAAATATAACAATAAAATATCGTAGCAATAAACATTCGCAGTTACAGACAGTTCCATATCCCAACCCTCCCCAATCTTAAAAACAGCAATAAAATAGAGATTAAACAGCAGGATCAATTAAACATTTCAAATACAGATATTCTAAAATGAGAGGTAGATTTGAGGCAAGACAAGTATCTTCTTCTAGGGAGGAAGGGAGCTATCGATGTTGGTGAGGGGGAAGCTAATCTGGAAGGAGTTGTTGTTATTATTATTATTATCATTATTATTATTAAGCTTCCTGCCCATCTGTTCCACCGCAAAGTTACTTTTTTTGGACTCCAAGTGGCCACACTGAGGAGGCAGAGTGGTGCAAATGGTTTGAATCTTGGAATGCGACTCTGGAGATCAGGATTCAGTTCTCCTCTCGGCCATGAAATCAGCTGGGATGACCTTGGGAAAGAGGTCACACTCTCTCAGCCTCAGGGGAAGGCAATGGCAAGCCTCCTCCGAACAAATCTTGCTGAACTGCATTATTAGCAGGGCATTATTAGCAGACATGCTGAAGCTTTCCAGAGAGAACCGGGATAGGATTATGCTCTATGTCCCAGAGCACCACCCTACCATGGTTCAGTTGTGGGAACGTTTAGTACACTGTTATATACATAGTAATAAAAAGAAACTTTTCCCAGCCCTCCTCATAACAGTCTCCACAGGGCGAGTAAAAGTGCATGTAGCTGTACTGATCTATATCAACAGGGTTTTCCTCCCCATTAGGAGAGGTCTTCCATAAAACTCTTGGATCTTAACTATCCATCCATGACCAGACACTACAAAATATCTTATGTTACAATAGGAGTATTACCACCTTAAACAGCTTTTTTAAAGCTGTTAAGATGGATCTCTTCTGGCAGGCCTTTCCTGAATAGATGCCCAGCCACTAAAAAAAACCCTGAATTTGTTAACCCTGGATTTTGCTACAATTATTGTTTACTTGTTTACTGTTGTTACTATTTTAAATTAAATTTTAAATCGCATATGGTTTTAATTGTATTTAGGGGGAGGGTGAGTGGGATTTGGGGGGGTTATGTACGGAATGTATATTTTAATGTTGTAAGTCACCCTGGTTGCGTTGTACAGAGGGTCGGGATAAAAATAAATTTTATTATGATGATGATGATGATTTATTAGGAGTACACTAGTTCACAATAATATGTCCTAGTTGTTTGGAAACATCACCTCCCTCAGCCTACTCTGAGGATGGTTACTTAGCTCAGAGGAAAAGGAGTGTGTGTGAAATCATCCCTGCTAACTGAAAAGCCAGCCCTAGTTCTGAGAGGCCACAGAGTTTGTCCCAAGCTTGCACTGGGCACTCAGATATATATACATAGGGTTGCCATAAGTCAGGACCTCCAAACCGGGTAGGACAAATGTAGGGCCACATTTTCAAATGTAGGACATGTTTTTTTAAAAAATGGAGGACACATGAAAAGTTTGATAATTTTTTTAAAATGTTAATATAAATGCATGTTTCTTCGGCTGCTCAAAATGGAGGACATTTTGGCATTATTCCTAGACAGATGGCAGAAATGTACTACTCTTTCTGGCCAAATATCCCCCCTCGCCCAATTCTACAACTACATGTCCCACTTCCAAGCAGGCATAGGATTTGAAAGACCACAGGCACCCCCTTTTGCCACTGCAAACTACAAGTCCCACTCCCAAGCAGGCATAGGATTTGAAAGACCACAGGCTCCCCCTTTTGCCACTGCAAACTACATTTCCTACTCCCAAGCCTTCTTAGCAATTCCCCCTTCCTCCTTTTCCTTGCCTCCTCCAACCCCCCCCAAACCCCTCATCCCCTCTTTTTCCCCAGGTATGTCTCAACTTAGGGGGGATTTATGGGTCAGATCCCTTGCAAAGTCTTTTTTCTTTTGTAATGGGGGCAAAGCCTTGAGAAGCCCTGGACCCCTGAGAAGAAGAGGAGGGGGACTTAGAGGGGGGGGTAAATAAGGGGGCTAGAAGCAGGGTTGGCATAAGTCAGAAAGGAGTTGGGCACACAACAACAACAATAACAACAGCAACAGCAGAGGAGGAAGGGGGAGGAGGAGAAAAAAGGGGAAGGAGAAAGAAGAAAAGGAGGAGAAAGAAGAAGAATAGGAACAAAGAGGAAAAGAAGATGAGGAGAGGGAAGAAAGGAAGAAAAAGGAGAGGAGGAAGAGGAGGGGAAGAGGAGGAGAAGGAAAAAAAACGGAATAACAAGAAGAGAAGGAGTGGAAAGAGAAAGAGAAAGAGGGGAAGAACTAAAAGCAGCTTGCCTGAGTGCAAAGCCCTCCCTGCTTGGAGTTGGAGCATGCCCAAATAAGGAAGCAGAGGGCTGGCTCCTTGAGAGGGCTGGCTAATAGGGGCAGGGCAGAGCAGCAGACCCCACCCCCTGCTAGCTCCAGCCGCGCTGCTGCTCCAGACATGCTGCTCAGCACTGTATGAATGGGAGGCAGCAGCCCTGGGAGCCCTGAGTCGGGCAGCCACCCGGGAATGGCGGGACCAGGCACGCCCTCAGGAGGCGGGAAAGTCCCACCCACTGCTGTGAAATGGCAAGCCTATATATACAATACATACAGACACAAGCGGAAAATAGAAAGGAGACAAGCTCCACATGCTGCTAGATGGCCAATGATTTATTCTTTAAAAAGCCCTATGCGTTTTGGCCTGTTGTTGTGTTGTCACTGACTATAGTGATTTTTGTTGAATGTCCCTGAAGAAGGCCTGCTCCTATCTAGGCTGAAACACATAGCGCTTTTAAAAATAAAGAACAGGTGATCAACTAGCAGCTCATGGAATCTGTCTCCTTTCTATACACACACACACACACACACACACACACTTTTCAGTACTCCAAAGATACACACACACACACACACACAAAATAAAGAAAGTAAGGAAAATAAGATATGTTGCTCCTGAACTGAAGGTTCCATTTAGCTCTTATGTTTTAGCTCTGGTTTAAACATTTGTTCTGTTTTTTACTCTTATCACTGTTTTATTCTGCTTAAACTTTGTTTTATGCCTCCTTGGGAGAGTTTTCTGTAATAGGCCTCTTGCAACACTTTCAAATAAATGTACTGATTAGGCCTTCATAGACATACTCTTCCTTGATTTGTCTAATTTTTCTCAAGCGTTTTGGACCCCTTCCTCCTATTGGACCAAGGCAGCTGCTTGTGTTTTTATATGTCTTGGAGAATTCCCAGCAGAGATCATTTGGGGACTCCGCTGCTTATTTCCCTCCATTGTGAAAACTGTCCTTTTATTCATGCTCTTGCTTCCTGTTTTTAAAGCAGTTGTAGTTCCATAAAATAACCTGATTTATCTTGCAACTCCTGACAGCCAAGCAGTATAGACATAAACATAACTATGCAATCTTTGCCACAATACAGACAGAGAAGTGCTCTCCGTGTTTCTATTTACTTCTGCTTTCTTCTTCTAACTAGGGACCTGGGTATTTTGCTTGAAGCTGGAATAAGATCTGAATAAAATTCTCCAAAACTGAAAAACAGCTGTTACTTTATTTTGTTCTTTGTCTTAGCCACCCTCAGTGCAACCTGAAACTTGCATAGCACCTAGGAGTCCTCTAATGGGATTCGATTCTATTATCTCCCCCTATCTTTCATTTTAAGAGTGTGAATAAACACAGACGTAGTGATTTCTTCATCAAACTAACCTCTCTCCCTGCTTCCCTTTAGTGGAACTTCTAGCTTGATAAAGAATTCTGGAGAGTTCAAATACTTACTTCTGTGGCAATTTGGTTGTATCCAATGTTTGAGAATTACAGTAATTCCTTTCCTTGTTGTTTGCTGCTTTTACCCCGTCTCCATTTAACATGTTATTTACCCTATTGCCAGCAGAGAGTTTGTATGCTTCTTGGGATCAGGTATCTCTGCTTTTGCTCTTTAGGAGACTAGATATATTTTTACAATGTATTCAAAAGTAATAAAGAGTCTCTCATCCTGGAGGATGTCTATCACTGGACATACAGCTGCAGCAACACAATTGGATGCTTCTCTGCTGCTCCTTGCTCTCCATCAGCCAGTTAGTAGTGTATGGTTTTTTTTTTTGGGGGGGGGGGGAACTGCAGCAGTTAAAAGATGTCTATGTGGGTGTAATAAGAAGATATGCTTGTATGGGAATTTATAATATGCCTCCCAATGCAGGATCGTGGCCTGGCTTTTAGTCCAAGTATATAAAGGGAGAGACAGCATGCCATACTGGTTTGAATGAAGGTTGATGACTCTGGATACAACGGTTCGATTTCTCACTCAGCCATGAAAACCCAGTGGATGACCTTGGGCAAGTCACATGCTCTCAGCCTCAGAGGAAGGCAATAGCAAATCTCCTCTGAACAAATATTGCCAAGAATATCCCATGATAGGTTTGCCTTAGGGTTGTCGTAAGTTGGAAATAACTTGAAGATGCACAGCAACAACATACACTCCACCCTTCGTATCTGTGGGAGATCCATTCTGGACCCCACAAGAATAAAAAAATGAGACCTCGAGTCCCATTGTGCTTAATGGCAATTGCATGATGTATGTGACTGGTAATGCAGCTGCATGCACACGCACCCATTGAATTAAATGGGTCTTGCCATCCATGGATGTTTAAATATGCAGATGGCAAACTTGTCTACATGTGGAAAGGATACCTTGGGATTATTATTGACCATAAATTGAACATGAAGCAACAGTGTGATGCTGCTGCTAAAAAGGCAAATGCTATCTTAACCTGCATTAATAGAACTATAGTTCCCAAGTCATGAGAAGTAATAGTCCCACTGTGCCTCATCTGGAATATTATTATTATTATTATTATTATTATTATTATTATTATTATTATTTTATTTTTATCCCACCTTTCTCCTATAGTGGGACCCAAGGCAGCTAACATATATAAAACAGAACAATTAAATTGTACAATTAAAATAATAAAAATATAAAAATTACAAATATAAAATTTGAAACATACATGTACACAGTTAAAATTAATAATCTAAGACCAACCCTCTCATTCCCCAATAAAACCAAGCCTGCCAGATCTTTAAAAGCCTATTTAAATAAAAATGTCTTTGTCTGTCTGCGAAAGGCCAGCAGTGAAGAGGCCAACCTAGTCTCCCGCAGAAGGGAGTTTCACAGGGTGAGAAAAGCCACTGAGAGGGCTCTCTCTCGTGTCTTCACCAGGCGAGCCTGAGATGGTGGTGGGACTGAGAGAAGGCCTTCTCCTGAGGATCTTAAGGCTCTCGGTGGTTCGTATGGGGAGATACAGTCTCTCAAATAGTCTGGACATAAGCCATGTTGGGCTTTATAGGTCAAGACCAGCATTTTGAATTATGCACGGAAACGAATCAGTAGCCCTTGAAGCTGTTTCAATACAGGAGTTATACATTCAGTTCTGGCAACCTGCATTCAGTTCCAGGCACCTCATTTTAAGAAGGATATAAATAAGTTGGAGTGGGCTTAGAGAAGGGCCATGAGGATGGCAAATGAAAGATTGAAAGAGCTGTTCAACTTGGTGAAGAAAAGACTGAGACATGACATGACTGCACTTTTTAAATACCTTAAGGGCTGCCACAAAGAGGAGGGTGCAGGCTTGTTCTCTGCTGCCTCAGAGGGTAGAAAAAGGTTTAATGGTTTTAACTTACAGCAGGGTAAACTTTGATTGAACACCAGAAGCAACTTCTTGACAGTGAAAGCGGTTTGGCAAGGAAACCAATTAACTGGAGTGATGGTGAAGTCTCCATCTCTGGATGTCTTCAAAAAGAGGTTGGACAGCTACATGTTGGGAATCCTCTACCTGGAGATTTTGGATTGAGCAGAGGATTGGACCCTTCCAACTCTATGATTCTATGTAGAAACTGAGACTGCTTATTACAAGATCATCCTAGGTGGATGTAGGGAGAATGCCAGCACCTATCACACTGCAGCCTGAAGGAAGGGCACAGGTAACTATGTGCTTTCTTTGGCAATGTGATGTTCAGGAATCATTTCAGTTCTTGTTGTGAAAGTAGGTACCCTGTCTTGCAGGCCAGCCAAGGGCAGAGTACTAAGCAAAGCCTGATAGAGATGAGACAGTTACAGATGCATTTGTGTACAGAAGCTTACCAGCCAGTCACAGTTCTCAAGACATCAAGCAGTCCAAGTCAGTAGGGTACAGCAAGAAACCCAAGGCATCAGTCCAAGGAAGCGTTACGTAATGTAGTCAATTTATGACCCAAGGTCCAAGGTTCTTCAGAAACAGAAGCCAGGAATCAAGAGATGAGAGTGTGGTTTCATCCTTAAAATCAGCAATTACTTCCTGAGGGAGTTGCTGGAATATTTATGGCCTAGCAGCCTCTCAGCAGCTGTTGCCCAATTAATGAGCATTTCCCTCCCTCTCTTGTCTGTGTTCCATTAAGATCAGTATTACTGAGTCCATGTCTGTGACTGCTGCAGAGTCTCTCTGTCTTAACCACTGGCATGTTCCCTTATCCTTCTATTTCTCCGACTGTGTCAAGAGCCTGAACCTGGGTCCTGGGTCCAAGGCATGAGAGAAGGAAGCAAGTAAGCAGAGGAAGAAACTTGCAGTCCTCTCTTGCTAGTGTCATAGAACCCAGTTTTGCTCACTATGCTTCCCAGAGAGAGAGAGAAAGCACAGCTCAACTCCGCTCCGCTCAGCTCAGAATCCTGTTGGTGGCTTATGCAGTTAGAATCCCTGGTTATACTGGTATTAGTTCTTTTAAAGACAGTTGTGGAAGGAGCTGTTGTGTACCTCCCTGTGCAATGCCTTTATTTCCAGATGTGGAAGAACAGCCAGAACCTACTAAGTGCAGCTCTGACCGCCCGCCCCCCCAGCCACTGACTGACCATGGGAGTGTGCCCAGAAGCTGTGCAGCTGCCATTGTAAGTGCAGAAACAAAAATATAACTTCTACCTTTGTTGAGAGGGGCGGATTACTGCTTTTTCTCTTCACTGAAGGCAAAAAGGCAAGTGGATAGCTCCCAGGCCCACCCCGTGGCTGGGGATGGTGGTGTAAATCTGTACCAAGGCACCTCCAGCTGACCTTGCCTCTTCAGGGATAGAGAAGAAGCCATCACCCTTGACCTACCAGCATAGTTACCCTGGTGGAGAGTTATGCCTGTTTCTCAACCAATAAATGCTATTGAGTACCTTTTTCAATGGGGAAATCACCCTTTGCAATGGAAAAACAGGAAAGGGACTTGATGAGCACAGGAAAGTGTATGCATTAATGAGTCTTTTTTCTCTCTCAAGATCATATGCTTCAGCTGTAGGCTCCGGTTCACAGAGAGTTGACACACACACTATAGGTTTGGGTTGAGTGATAAAATGAGAAATTAATTGCAATGTAAAATAGCTATCCTGCCGAGGACGCCAGGCTCGTCCAGGGATTATAAAAGCCCGCCCACCATTTGCCCTCCCAAGGCAGCTACCAGCAGCGTCAGAGAAGAGAGTGAGGATGCCAGGCTCATCCGTGCTTATAAAAGCCTGCCCACCATCTGCCCTCCCAAGGTGGCTACTGGCGGTGGCGGAGGAGAAAGCGAGGATGCCAGGCTCGTCCAGGGCTTATAAAAGCTCGCCCACCATCTGCCCTCCCAAGCCAGCTACCAGCAGAGGAGACAGCGAGAACGCCAGGCTTGTTCAGGGCTTATAAAAGCCTGCTTACCATCTGCCCTCATACGCCAAGTCGGGACCCCGTTGTCTGGGGTTGGGAGCAAGCATTTTGGTGGAGTGAAACAGGAACAAAGCCACTCCTTCAGTGGCGTTCTCTCTCCTATCTTGAGGTCTGTGAAGATGGAAGGAGAAGAAGGGGTGTTTCCAACATCGTTGAAGATGAAGGAATGGTTGGGGCTCGCCGAGAGTTTCAGACTTCCCTCTAGCCCAACTTCTCACTTGAGAGCGAGGGGCACGACAATGGTAGGAGTGGGAAACCGTAGAGCAACCAGCACCAAAGGAGATAACTTTATGGTTCTAGCTTGCAGATAACCCCCTTTTAATATCCAGGAAAGCTAATAAGATAGCTCAAGTCTGTATCAAAACAAGGGCCCTATATATCCTGCGATAGACTTAACCTGAAAAAATAAAGAGAAAAGCAAGGAGAAGACAGCCTTAAAGGACTAAGCTTTAACTACGCATTACTTTTCTGCTCTGTCTTTATGTTTTCTGTAGCTGAATATGTGTGGTATCTTGCAAATTGCATAATTGAATAAGTGGGAATTTAATTGTCATTAACATAAGGAATAAGCGTGGAAACAAAAAAAATAGAGAAAATTGTTTTTTTAGGACCACCTGATATAGATACGAAAATACTTTTTCATTTAATGTACAACTTGAGACATTGAGAAAGCTGTTTGAGCTGAAACTTATAAGTTTGTTACTTAAAGTGTGTTCTTGTGCTTGGATAAAAGGAATACTTGCTAGTTTGATTTATTGAGGAAAGCAAAAGTAAGAATTTTATATTAAATTTCTATAATAATTTTCTTGACTAAGAATTAGATTTGAACAAAATGGCTTCGGGCATAAGATTTAGAAATCAGACACAAAGACAGTTTTCCAGTACAAGAAGGGGCTTTATAGAATATACAAGTAAGCAAGATATTAGTGGTGGGTTATAAACCGCCACTTTGAGGCGGTCTGCCGCCGCCGCCATTTGCTCCATGCGGGAGCCGCAGCAGCCACACCGCGCGGCTCCCGCACAGACCGAAAAAGACGCTCCAAAATGGAGCTTCTTCTTGCGGCGCCTCTGTGACGTCGCGAGGCGCCAGGGGCGCATTCACGACGTCACAGATGCCGCGACATGTTCGGACGCACAGCGTCCTATACGTAAAGATGGCGCCGGCCGTGTGGAATGGCCAGCGCCATATTGTACGGACAGAGTCCGTATTAGAGCCAGGGGCGTCTAGAAGAGACGCCCCTTTTTAAAATGGGATGTCCTGCGGACGTCCCAAGTGCCGGTCTGTAACCGGCTAGTGTAATTATATTAGAAGAGCTAAGAGAATTCAAAAAAAGCATTTAAGAAGGAAATAAGAGAAGAACTGAAGGATTCTAGAGAAGAAATTAGATCTGATATGCATAAAGAAATAGAGAGCTTAGCGAATAAAATTAATAGACTAACAGAAGAATTCAAAAATCTAAGAACTGAAGTAGATCAGTTAGCTGCCCAAACAAAGGAGTTGGAAAAGAAAACAAGTAGCATAATAAACGAACAACAAAATGTCAATATGAGCATATTGACCCAGGAATTAAGATATAGAGAAAGATGCATAAAATTATGATGTCTTCCAGAATTAGAGAAGGAGCAGCTATTCGGCCATACAATTCCAGATTTAGCAGAATATATAGAAACGCCTGAAGAAGTACTGGACTTGCAAACTGAAAAAATATATAATTAATTCTAGATTAGCAAAAGGAAAAAATTTAGATAGAGATATTGCGATTTGTTTCACCAATGTTAGAATTAGAAATAACATCTGTCAACAGAGTTTTGTGAAGAGGCTAATAATAGATGATAAGGAAATCGAAATATATAAAGACATACTCGTACAGATACTAAGGAAAAGATACGAATATAAATTTTTAACCCAGGCACTCCAAAAGAACCACATCAAATTTAGGTGGGATACGTTTGAAGGAATAACCTTTACATATTAGATAAAAAAGACATAAGATAGACAATATAGACAAAGCAAAGTATTTTTACAAAAGGGTTTTAGAAAAGAGAAAAAAGATGGAAGAAGAACAGGTAAAGGGGAAGAAAATACCAAAAGAAGACAGAGAAAAAGAAGAAGTAAGAGACACAGATAAGGGCAAAGAGATATATAATTGAGAGGGACTGAAGAGAAATGAGAAAGATAAAGGAATACAGAAGTAGAGGGGGATATTAAAGCTTCAGAAGATATTACAGTAGAGACATAGAAAAAAGATAAACAAAGAAAATGAGAATTAAACTAGGCTCACTAAATGTCAGGGGCTTAAATAAAGCTCACAAGAAGAAATTTTATTTCATTATCTGGGGGAAAATTACTGTGATATTTTGTGTATACAAGAAACAAAAATAAAAGAAAGCAAAATAAAATATTTGAGAAATAATAGTTTAGGACATCTTTTTGTTCATTTGATAAAAAGAAAACACGAAAAGGTGTAGCAATATATGTAAATAAAAGATATGAGGTTAAAGAGTTGTTTAAAGATGAGGAAGGAAGATATATTGCAATGCAAATTAGTTTGCAGAATCAAAAATTAAACATTATTTGTGTGTACGCTCCATTAGGAAAAAAGGATATATATTTTAAAAAACTGGATCAGGATTTAAATAAGGATGATCATTGCAGGGGATTTTAATGGGGTATTTAAGCCAAAGAGAAATAGAAAATCAAAGAAAAAGATAAAAAATAACCAAGGAAAACTCCCTGTTAGCTGTTTTGTAATGATAAAGGAATATAATTTAACTGATGTATGGCCATATCTATATAAAGAAAAAGAAGGATTTACATATTTTTCAGACTCCTGTAAATCAGTCTCAAGGATTGATATGTTCTTAACAACGGAAAAACTATTACCCACAATAAAAAAATGGATATTGCTCCAAGAGAATCATCAGATCATAACATGATAGAGATGGAATTAGAATTAGATGGAAGGAAGACAGAATGGATGTGGAGATTGAATGAGGATTTACTTAATGAGGAGAGATTAGTGAATGAAAAAGAAATTAAATTATTTCTAAAAGAAAATTACACTCAAGAAGTAAAAGATAGAACAAAATGGGACACGTGTAAGGCAGTGATCAGGGGGATATTGATAAAAAAAGGCAACGGAGGCGAAAAAAACAAAGACAAGAAAAAGAAGAAAAAATAAGAGCAGAATTAAAAAGAACAGAAGAAAAATTAGATAAGAATCCAAATAATAAAAAATTAAAAAATAAATACGAAATGCTAAAAAATAAAATGCAAGAGAAAAATACAGAAGACATAGCAAAAAAGATTAAAGAGGCCAAACAAAAGTATTTTCAACACGCAAATAAAATAGGCCCTTGGCTGGCTTATAAACTTAAGAAAGAAAAAGATTTTAAAAATGATTACGGAAATAAACTTTAAAGGAAAAAAAATAAGATCTATTTAAAGAAAAAGAAGACAAGTTAGATAAACAACTGAAAGTGAAAGAATATTTAGATAAAAAGAACAGAAATATAAGTAAACTTAATGAAAATCGGAGAGATATATTAGACAAACCCTTCACAGAAGAAGAATTTTCAGAAGCAATTATTTAATTAAAAAATGGAAAATCTCCAGGCCCAGATGGCTACACAGCAAGATTTTATAAAGTATTCAAAATAGAAATTATTGAAATAATGTGTAACACCTTTAATAAAGTGGCAGTAGAAGGGAAATCGGATACTTAGAACTATGCAGGTGTGGCTCTAATATCTAAAGAAGGGAAGGATATAATAAATGTGACAAACTATAGACCAATCAAGATTATAAAATTTACACATGGATATTAGGAAGTAGATTTTAAAAAGTATTAGCAGAAATCATTCATAAAGATCAGAAAAGCTTCTTGCCGGAAAGACAAATCAGATACAATATAAGATCACTATTGAATATTATCAAACACTACAATACACATAATGAGAAAAAATTAGCACTAATATTCCTCGATGCCAAGAAGGCGTTCTATAATATAAAATGGAAATTTATGATAGAAGTCTTAAGATGAATGGATTTTGGTAATTACTTTTTAGCAAACATTGAACAAATATATAAACAACAGAAAATACAAATTATAATATATGGAGAAAAAACAGCTAGTGTTATCATGGATAAAGGCACTAGACAGAGGTGCCCGCTATCCCCACTTTTGTTCATAACGGTATTGGAAATTCTGAATAATTCAGTAAGATCTAATAATAAGATTAGAGGGACAAGAATTAAGGGACATGGAAATAAACTGAGAGCATATGTGGATGACATGGTTATCATCCTAGAGCAGTGATGGCGAACCTATGGCACGCGTGCCAGAGGTGGCACTCAAAGCCCTCTCTGTGGGCACATGTGCCATCGCCCCAGCACAGAGTTTGCCAGAGTTTGTTACTAGAAAGCCAGAGAGACATGGCACTTTGCAATAAATAAGTGGGTTTTAGATTGCAGTTTGGGCACTCAGCCTCGAAAAGGTTCACCATCACTGTCCTAGAGGATCCAAAAAGAAACATAAACAATTATATACTCAGGAAATCATTGTTGAAAACATGGAAGATTGTGAAGAATAAGTTTTATTTTGGTTTACCCGAATGGGCCTCGATCCAGGAGGCCTTTTTTGGACATTGGGAGGAGGGAAAAGACTGGATCAGATATAAAGACCTTGTGAAAATAAAACCTGATGGTAAAGTGGAAATGTTTACAACGGAAGACTTATTGGAAAAAGGTGTAAAAATAAATTGATTTGGTTATAGGCAAATTGAACAAAAAATTAAGGAGGATATAAAAAATATGGAATTTGAAAAGGAATCAAATGAGTTGGATAAATTGCTCTGGAAAAGGGATAAAGTTAAGATTTCAAAACTATACAAACTACTTTTAAGTAGGGAACTTGAACAGGAAATAGTTACAACAAGTATGATCAAATGGTCCCAGGAAATAGGACATACTATAGCTTTAGAAGACTGGGGAAATGCTTGGAAGAAAATTAATAAGTTCTCTTCATCACAGGACCTCAGGGAAAACTCTTTAAAAGTTTCCAATGGATGGTATTACACTCCATATAAGATTGCAAAAATATACAAATTAAGCAATAACATATGTTGGAAATGTCAAAAAGATACCCGCTTCGATCCATTGGGAGAGGCAGGAAGATAGAAATAATAATAATAATAATAATAATAATAATAATAATAATAATTATTATTATTATTATTATTATTATTATTATTATTATTATACAGGAGTTTACTTTCATATGTGGTGGTCTTGTTCAAAAATTAAGAGATTTTGGTGTAAAATACATAATAAAATACAAGAAATACTGAAAATAACTTATCCTTTTGTCCCAGAGCTATATCTTTTGAATGTGACATCTTTTTTGGGGGGCATCAATAGAAAACAAATTTTGGAGAATTATTTTGTATTTAATTACGGCTGCTAGAGTACTTTTGGCCAGAAATTGGAAAAGAAAAATCATACCTACAATAGATGATTGCTTTCAGAAAGTTATGGAAGTAAAAGAGCTAGACAAATTAACAATACTGATCAACAACAAGCCTAAGGAAAAGCGATTAAAAGATTGGGAGCCAATAGAAAAGTATTGGTTTAAGAAATGTATTATAAAAGAAGAATTGATATAAGAAGTGACACCATTAGGAATTACCAAATGATAAGAAACATAAAGGATTTTGATATGACAAGATACCCACCAAAGAAGACAAAGATATGAAAATAAATGGATTGATAGTAACATAAAGTATAGACATACAAATTATCAAGGTTATTAATGGATTGGCAGATATTCAATAAAATATTAAAATCTTTATTTTAGATATTTGAAAATTGGGCAAGGAATTGATTGCAACAAGAGGGAACCAAGTAGCAAAAGAATTATGTATTATTGATTATGCAAGAAATTAGCTGATGTTTTGTAAATTTTCAACACCATGATTATTCTATGTACAGATGGAAATAAATTTCAATAAAATAAAGAATACCTGTAAAAAAGAAAGAAAGAAAGAAAGAAAGAAAGGTATCCTGCCAATGGCATTCACAAAACCTAGACCAAATCTGAGTACACAAGAGCTCAGAAAAGGAAAAGAATGAGGTGTACAATACTTTCAGAGAAATAAATAAAATTATGGATAGGTTGCCATTGCATCAGTAGGTCAGAGAGGTGATCTTGATTATATTTGCCCTTTGTCACTGGTGGGAGAAGGTAGCTTGGTTTGTGTTAGATAGCTGGCATTGTTGAGAAGGAAGGCAAGAAGATCCTACTGACATCTGTCGCTCTAAAACTCTAGACCAGCATGTTTGCACTAGAAAGTTATAGCAAGTGAGTGTCTGTCTTTTAAAGCATTAAATTATTAGAGCCAGTCCTTTCCCAAAAGTCACAAAAATAGCCTGAGCCAAGGGGTGTGGAGGCAAGGGTAGGAGATGTATCATTTGTCCCTATGTGGTAATCCTCTTGCAATTGTCATGCCAGTCTTTATTGCATTTGACCAAAAGCATTATAATTTGATTGATATTGTAACAGAAACAATCCACAATACTATTAAATAAATAAAGTCTATTTTAAAGTACTTTAGAACAGTAACAAACTGTCAGTACTGCAGATATACTAACAGTCCTTTGAAATTAGCAGTGAAAACATTTAAAATCACTAGTAAAATAAGTGTATTGTTCCTTTGTAGGTACAGCAGCAAAAAAATACAATGAAGTTCATCATATAAGTGTGATTAATTCCTGAAATTGTACTGCTATAACCTCTGGAACATTATTGGGTTAGCACTGGAGAATACATGATAATAATGTTGTTGTTGTTGGGCCTGCATACATGACACAGAAGAATAGAACTTATACTGACCAAATAAACTTTTCCCTTTTGTTAAAGAGGTATGCAAATGAGCAGAAATCAACACCCAAAATTTACGTTCTTTAAAACAAGGATAAAAATAATATTTGCAATTAGTAATTCCCAGTCCCGCCCTTTAAAAAAACCCCAAAACACCATTGGGCGTTCCTGACAGTCAGGTAAACCTGTTGGGACTAGTGAGAATTTTGTGCAATTTTCTCTTGGGACCCTACTACACATTTATAGCACTACAATTCCATTTAAGGTCAAAAACACACTGCAGAAACAATCCAGCAAGGTCAGTTCTGGTTAGTATATTGGATGGGAGATTGCCAACAAATACCAGGTGCTGTAGAATATGGAAATTATCGATTGCCCTTTTCCATCCTTCCCTCCCAACCTCGGTGTGGGATAAAACTTTTAAGCATGGATTTTATCACACCCCTCCATGCCCAGGATGGAGGCATCCTGTACCCGATCCGGACTTCTCCCGTACTTTGCAAAGAATGGAAAAATCCTGTTCTTTCAAAAAGTGCCAGAAAAGTCTGCACTGGGTACATGATGCCATGATTGGGTACAGATGCCTCCAGCCTGGGCACAGAGGCGTGTGATAAAATCTGTGCTTAAAAGTTTTCTTTCTGCTCTAAAGTCGAGAGGGGAGGATGGAAAGGAGAAGTGCAATAATCTCCTACATTTCGGAGGAAGAATCTGGCAAAACCGCCTCTGAGTATACCTTGCCTAAGAAAACTAAGGAAAAAGCAAATTTCATGGGGTCACCATAAGTTGACAGAAACTTGAAGGAGCATATACACACATACACCTTTAAAACTGCTACCACACTCATGCAATTATTTATGCAGAACTAAAATCCAGGGGCAGGAACAGAGATAGAGAGCAATTGCATGTTCCCACATGAAAGATAGGACACAACCAATAAGAAGGGAAGATGTGATATCTCTGCAACTGTTACCACTGTAACACAGAGAGCAGATATCTGGACTGCATGCAACAAATAGATAACAACAACACATTCATTGTAGAGAAATATGGGGGAAAGGCTGTTTGAAATGTACTGTTATGCTCTGACTGATCAACAGAGGGCAACATCCTCAACAAAAAGCAGCAACTGAATGAGCGAGGAGGGAAAACTGTACACATAGCATTTAGTACACTGAGACACACAGATTGTCTCTAAATATATTCACTTACCATAAAGATTTTAAATCCTGATTTGAGTTGCTGCTTTTACAGTTGTCTCCCCCGAGAAGAGAATGTAAGTGCTACAACAGCATGTGGAGAGGCACAGAGAAAGCTGCTATTCTCTCACTCCATTTTGATTAGTGCCAAATGCTCTTGTTACTTGGGTTTCAAAAAGACTGTATGACACACCATTGTACTGTGTGTCAACAGGACAATGGGGAGGCCACTAGTCTTAACCTCTTTAGAGAGAGTTACAGAACTTGGGAACAGCCACCAAGAAGGCTTTTTTATGTCTTCCTACCAGATGTGTCTGTGAAGGTGGTGGGCCAGAGAAAAGAGCCTCCTCAGAAAATCTCAACTGAACAGGCTCATATGGGAGAATACGATCCTTCTGATAACTTGGGCCCAAGCATTACAGGGCTTCGTAGCTAGAACATTTAACTTGGCCTTGCAACAGTCATGGGGGCTGTTGCAACAAAGGAGGTTGTTGTGTGCTCCCTGTAGCCAGCAAACTGCAGCCAATAATTTTACTCTTAACAAATCCCTAATTCTTCTTAGGACACATCACACACCCAGGCTGCATCTGGGATTTCTGTTCCCCAACCTGGGATCCCCCAATGCTGTTGGACTACAGCTCCCATCATTACCAACACCTGGTAATACTGGTTGGGAACAATGAGAATAGTGGTCCAACAGCATATGGGAGGCCTGCATTGGGAAAAGTTAGCCCGTGGTTAAATGGGCATTTGCAAAGGATAGGGTGTGGAAATATTACTTTTTGAAGATCTCCCAGAATTACCCAGACAGGATGGCTATATTGGCTGGAAGAAGCTACAGTTGGAATACTATTGTTACTCTCAACTACAGTAAATTCATGAATTGAAAGTTACATTGATTCAGTGGGTCTACTCTGGTTGGGAACTACCAATAGCATTCAAACCTGGGAGTCGTAATCCAAAAAAGTAATTTTCCCAAGCTCTCTCCAAGGATGCTGTTTGCAGAAAGCAACTGTGTCCAGACATCCTTTAAAACCCCCCTTAACCTACTGAGAACTATGACACAGGAAGGAGAAAGAATTGAATGCAAATCACTGCATTAAAGGTTACATTGTAAAAATAATAATGTTGCATTTCAACTTGCTGTTCAGTCTTAAGATCCTGGATTCCTGCCACCTTTGGAGTTTATCATACAGGACGGGAGACTCTCAATTTCGAAAGAGAAGATAGCAAGGTCAATTCGAAAATTCACACAATTACGTGATTACTGATCGCACCTTAAATTCGCTGTAATGGCCTCCCCGAATGCAACCCAGATTCTGTGCAAAGTAAGCCATCACATCGGTGGGTTCTTAATTGTGAATTGGCACCCTTGCGCAAGCTCAGTGAGACTCCAGATGACTGGAGCATAGCACATTTAGGTGAGTGAGAGAGAGGAACCAAGGAACGCCACAATTTACAAAAGAGGTTGGGGGGTGGGTGGGAAGAATGGTTGAAAGAACATGCTCTATTAACGTTAAAACGAACATATATTCACTCTTGTCACATTAAAATGTGAATATATGGCTATCCAATAGCTCCCTGTCCATTCTTCTTAATTAGTAGGCAGCAGCCCTCCCTCAGCAATGCTGAAGGACAAGCGGAAGCAAAATTGAAGCAGAATTGCAGAGAGGTTTCATGGGAACCCCCCTTCCAGATTGAGGGGAGGAAAAACTAGGACCAAAGGAGATATGCACATCACACCAAACAACAGCGCACTGAGTGTGAAGTTGCCTAGGAATGGGGTTTGTGACTTCGCTAGTTCACTGAATTTACTTAACTGTGGATTGACGCGTGATTGCGTTCAGAGTGCATTCAGACTGCCAGCGATCGCGTGTGGTAACCTTTCGCACAATAACGTGAACACGCACGATTCCATTCAGGATGACACTGGATTATACTTCCAATTTCAGTCGTGTGATATTCTCCTTTGATGGCCCTGGTTCCAGTTCTGAAAGCAAAGTCATCACAACAGATGTTCTGACTGCTCTTGGCTGAGTCTGCAACTGATTTCAAACTTCTGCTTCAGCAGCCAGTCCTATTTTCAACCCAAACGATTGTTTGTTTGGGCTTTGGAGATTCCTAGAGGCTTTTGATGTCTGAGCACTCCACTACCAGGGTATAGGAAACAATGAAAAATGGTCAAATGTGTATTTATGTGTTTTGATGCCTTTGTGTCAAATAGGATTTTTAAAAATGATATTAGAAACAAAGGGAGTGAGTAAAGGGACAAAAACCTCTCTGGAGACTTCTTTAGGAAAAGCACTAGCAGGTAACACAAAACATTGGAGGGGGATGACATGAGGCAGTCACCACATACAGTTTTGATTCTTTTCTTTTTCTGGAGTTAATTTCTGGCTCCAGCTATGAGAATGGTAAAGCTCACATTCCCAGAAGAGGTGCAGTGTCAAGCCCTGGCACATGGTACAATGTCATATAATATGGTCTTTTAAAAATCCAAGTAACCAGATCACTAGGCCTGAACGCTCAAAAAACAAAACAAAATAAATCTACTTGGTGACTGAGTGATTATGATTCTTGTCCTGAGGGCCAGAATTACTAGGGTTTACAATGAGAAAATAAAACAGAAGAAGAGGGGATTTAGAAACAGAGCTTGGAAAAGTAATTTCTTGGACTACAGCTCCCAGAAACCCTCAACCATCTTGGCAGTTACCTCTCAGGACAACTCACAGAATACCACAGCCAGCAGTTATAATGAAAAAAGTAATTTTTCCAAAGACTAGAAACAGATGATTAGAAAATTATGCCTTAACCTCCACCTCGACAGGGGCAGGCCCAGTTAATTCTCTGTCATTTCACTTTTTCAGCTACTTTTTAAAAGACTCAGGTTCTCTCTCCTCCTTTCTTTTTCTCCCATTGCCCTCAGTTTAGTTTAGTTTAGTTGCTGTAGAATGAGTTCCAAGTGCAAAAGTGGTTTACACTTTATTAATTCATCAGGGGGAGAGGAAAGACCTTCCAAGTCTAGGGTTGCTATAAGTCAGGACCTCCAAACCGGGACAAATGCAGGACAACATTTTCAAATGTAGGACACATTTTTAAAAATGGAGGACACGCGAAAAAGCATTAAAAGCACAAAAAAGACACAAAAAAGACACTTTGAGGGAAAGGGAAATAAATGGGCACCCTCCTCCTCCTCCTCTTCTTCCTCTTACTTCTTCCTCCACCTCCTCCTCCTCCTCCTCCTCCTCATCGTTTGAATTTCAGGCCAGGAAATGGCTCTTTTCCCTCCCCCTGGCCAGAGGCCTTGGTTCTCCTGTGCCTCCTCCTCCTCCTCCTCCTCGTCCTCCACCACCACCAAAGCTCACTGGCCAATGGCAGACTGGGGCTGGAAAAAGGCCAGCCCCTGCTCTTCTGCCATTGGCCAGACAGCTTCAGGGACATGTGCTCCTTTTTAAGCCCCGCGCACGGGCGCGCAAGAGGGGCAAGCGTGCGCTGCTGCCAGCCGGACTAGATGAGGGGAATGCTGTGGATCTAGTGCATCTTAATTTCAGTAAAGTCTTTGATAAGGTCCCCCATGATATCCTTGCAAATAAGCTAGTAAAATGTGGACTGAACAATGCAACTGTTAGGTGGATTTGTAATTGGCTGACTGACTGAATCCAAAGGGTGCTCAGCAATGGCTCCTCTTCATCCTAGGGAGAAGTGACTGGAGGGTGCCATAGCATTCTGTCCTGGGCCAACTGCTATTTAACATCTTTATCAGTGACCTGGATCATGAAACAGTGGGCATGCTTATAAAAGTTGCAGGTGACACCAAATTAAAAGGGGTAGCTAATGCCCTACAACACAGGATCAGAATTCAAAATGACCTTAACAGATTAGAGACTTGGGTCAAAACTAACAAAATGAATTTCAACATGGAGAAATGTAAGGTACTACACCTAGGCAGGAAAAGCTTGTTTTCTGCTTCTGCAGAGACTAGAACATGAAACAATGGATTCAAAGTACAGAAAAAGAGATTCCACCTAAGCATTAGGAAGAACTGGTTTAGGACAGCAGAGCCACACCCAGTCATTCTACAGCCTGACTAACTCAATGCATAAGGAAGTACTGAATACCTCCTTGTGCTGTGTAAGTCACCGAGAATATTACAGTATAGCTTACAGCAGCATGTTGATGTCATTGATTTGAATGAATCACTATATTAAAGTTATCCAGAATTCATAGGAAGAGATTACAAAATCATGTCATGATATTAAACAAGTGTATCAGCTGTTGAGAGACTACATCATAACCTTGACAAATGGTATGATCCAGATTGTACTTAAAGAGATTGTCAAATATAGTCCACTCTCCCTCTGGTATCAGTTAGACATGGTCCTCGAACATATTCTGAATACAGCCATAATTATCTGCATGACTTCAGGCGTGAAAAGTAGAACAGCAGGCTGACCAGAGGTGATGTTCAACCCCAGCATGGGAAGTGTTATTAAAACCATTTTAATAACAGATTCAGTAATTTAGCTCCTTCAAATTTCCTGCTTCTTTCTTTAATATTTGTGCCCTTGTGGGTCTGAACCACTTTCATACTGAGAAGCTTCTTTACACATAATGAAGTTTCCTTTACCAGCTAAAGAAATGACCCAAGGCTAACATACAGATAGTCACAGGAATGCATATGTGTCTTTTTTTTGCCATCTATGATTTCCCACAGGTTAGCATTGCATTTTGACTGATATATTCAGCATTCAAAGGCACAACTCAATTCTAGGCAGAGAGCATGTATGTGTGCACTTGTACTTTCCCGTTGCCTCTTGATTTATGATGACCCCATTAATTTCATCAGGTTTTCTTAGGCAAGGAGTATTCAGAGGTGGTTTTCCATTGTTTTCTTCTGAATACCTACAACACCAGGTATTCCTTGGTGGCCCTCCATATAAGTACTGACAAAACCTGACCTTGATCCCAAAATCTATGAATGTTGCAGTCTTATGCCCAGTGGCAGTAAGTGGCTTCCAAGTCAGTGGGGAGGTGAATATGCTCTTGGTTTGCTCCTGAACTTTGAAGCAGCTGTACTGAGCCTGTTTTAGAGATGAGGTTAGTACCTTGGATAGCTTATCTGAAGTCTGAAATAAAACTTAGAGTCACCAGGCCACTAACATGGAAGCTCCCAGCTGCCACTGCTGATACACACTTACCTAGGTCTACGTATATTGACTCTGGACTCGCTGGACCATGACCAGAGCAGAGCGATCAAAAATGGTGGAAGGTCTGGAAGCCATGCCCAATGAAGAGTAGCATAGGGAGCTGGGTATGTTTAGCCCAGAGAACAGAAGGTTAAGAGGTGACATGATAGCCATGCTTAAATATTTGAACGAAAGTCATATTGACAATGGAGCAAGCTTGTTTCTTGCTACTCCACAGATTAAGACACAGAGCAGTAGATTCAAACTACATGAAAAGATATTCTTCCTCAACATTAGGATGACCCACCTGACTCTAAGAGCTGTTTGACAGTAGAATATGCTGCCTTGGAGAGTGGTGGAGTCTCCTTCTTTGGACGTATTTAAACAGTGTCTGGATGGCTATCTGTTGGACTCAGAGGTCGTTGGATTGTTTATTCCTGAATGGCAGGGGGTTGGGAACTGTCTGATTAAAAATAATATTGTAAGCCGCCCTGAGAGCCATTAGGGCTGAAGGGCGGGATATAAATACCTAAATAAATGAATAAATAAATAAACTCTATGATTCTATGAAAAATCATTGAGAACTATAGCAACAAGTACAGCAAATCTCAACACATTTGTCCTGTCTGGAGAAGCCCATAGAAATACATCACCCAAACAGAGGGCAAAAGAGAGACACATTTGCGCATATATATATATAATTGTATATGTACTGGTGCCAATTTAAAACAATTACAATATCTTAAAGAACAATCAAAGCATATTACCATAGTGAGCAAATGGTGGCTAGATGCTACATGTGACTGTTCAGCCCACAGGTACAAACTGGACAACTTCAAGGTCCCTGAACTCCCTCCTTAGCGTTCTTTATTTTTAATCCAGACTGGGCCAGACAACCCTTGAAATGGAGAACTCCTGCAAGAAGAGAACCATCTTTTTGTAAAGTAGGTCACATGACCACCCTTGGCTTTTCTTCAGGATGCCAGGAGTGGAGGCAAGGCTCCATTCCTCTCCCATGCTTAGAATGTAAACAGTTAAGGATCCAAGCCAGAAACTAATGATTTCACTGAAGATGAAGAACACATTTTCCTGGCAATCTTCCACACTGGCCCCTAAATGTGAAAACCCAAAGGAAATTGAAAACAAACATTAAAATCTCAGAATGTTCTTACTAAAGGCTTTAATGTGATATTTACCTTAATAAATAATAAATAAAAATAAAATTTTATTTATATCCCGCCTCTCTGTCAGTGGCAATTGAGGCAGCGTACAAATTAAAACTACATAAAATCCCCTATCGTCTATCCTACCCTCCCCTTAAAACATCAATTAAACCTTAACAATTTAAAATCATATGTTAAAACAACATCAAACACATCAATATCAGCAACTTTGGTGATAGTCTCCCTGAAATCAAGTGGAGAGTTACTTCTGAACAAACACACATGGGTTGCTTACAGATTAGCCATTTATTGTCTAACACCCTGCCACAATGACATGTCTGAGGTTTGTGGTCTCCCTAGAGCAGTGGTTCTCAACCTTTGGTCCTCTAGATTTTTGAGACTTCAACTCCCAGAATTCTTGAACAATCAGCATACTGACTAGGACTTTTGGGAATTGAAGTCAAAAACATCTGGAGGCCCAAAGGTTGAGAATCACTGCCCTAGCGTGTGTTGGGGGATGCAGCCCACACCAGGTGACAGCCAAGAAGATAATGTCACCCAGTGTGGGCTGTACTCCCCACACACATCCTGTTTGAAGGTGGATTCTGACACATCCTAGGGAGGCCACTAACCCTTTAGTTTTTAATGGAAAAGAAAAAGAGAGATATGGTGGGGAGATATAAAAAGGTTACAAGTGGAATAGAACAGTAGCTGGGACTTCCCAATGTCATAAGATTCAGTAAATTAGGCAAGACAATTGCATGATAAAAGCATGTAGACTGAGAGGTGATAATGATGTAATGTAGTGTACGCCCATTGAATTCACCTGTTGATTTGTAGCAACTCCGTGAATTTCATAGGTTTTCATGCCATCTTTAAATATCTGAAAGGCTGTCACGTGGAAATGGAGTGAGCTTGTTTTCTGCTGCTCTAGTCCAAAGGAGAGGACCTCAACCCAAAGATCCAATTACAAGAAAGAAGATCTCTGATAAGAATTAAGAAGAATTCCCTGAAGGTAAAACCTATTCAAAGTAAAATAGTTTGCCTCAGAATGTGGAGGACTTCTTTTCTTTGAAGGTTTTCATACAGAGCTTGGATAGCCAACTCTGAAGAATAGTTTAGCTGTGGATTTCTGCATTGTCAGACAGTTGGACTTGATGGTTTTTCAGGTCTCTTTCAGCTCCATAGTCTCTTTCATACCACATAGTTATAGCACTCTGATACCACTTTAACTGCTATGGCTGCATCCTACAGAATCCTGGGGATTGTAGTAAAGCTCTCTCACAGAAAATTCTAAATAATTAATGAAACTACAAACAGGGACGTAGCTAGGATTTTAGGAAGGGGGGGTCCAGACTAAGTGCCACCATTATAATGGGGCTTGAGTGCGGCGGCACAGCAGCACACACTATTCATTTTTCTAATGGAAGGGGGGGGGTCAGGACCCCCAGATCCCCCCCTTGGCTACGTCCCCTGCTACAAATTCCATAAGATGGAGCCATGTCAGTTCAAGTGGCATCAGAGTGCTATAATTATGTAGTGTTAAATATTCTATGATTATAGTATATGGAAATTTCCACTCTTCCTGGTGGATAATAGCTTACATTTGTTGTTTTATTGTGTCTTCTTATTCCTCCGCTTCATGACTCAGTCTCTACATACACCATTTTTCAATTTCGCCCACTTTCTCTTCTAAATATCCCTCATATGTTTCTATTTTTCATGTCCACAGGCTTTTGCTTCACGTCTCACATAGATTATTTTGTTTTGCTCATTTTTGTTTTGCTGATTAGTATTTCATGGCTTCAAAACAGTTCTGTCTGGAAGTGGCTTTTGAGATGTTTAGACATTTGGGTCGTTGGTTTTTTTAAATGTATGTTATGTGGTAACCATGAATGTAATAAGAGGAATGGATCATTCGCCTTCCTCTGTACAAGCAGCGGGTACAGCAGATGTCAAACAATTAACCAAGTTGTGTTTCATTTTTTCCACTAAGAGTTCTTTCAAGATAGCGTCAAATAAAATGTTTGCATTAGCACTGAACAAGAAACTCTAGAGGTAGAACCCTTACAGGAAAGATGCAACAAGTAATGAAGGGGATTTGGTACTAGTGAAGCTGATATTGGACTATAACTCTGGAGATCAGGGTTCAATTCCCGCTCTGCTATGAAACTCACTGACCTTGCTCTCAGCCTCAGGGTAAACCAATGGCCAATGTCATCTGAGCAAATCTTGCCAAGAAAACCCCATGATAGGGATGCTATTATGAGAAACAACTTGGAAGGCACACAGGACACACACACAGCTGTCTATTCACCAGAGCTTTCTTAGGGCTCACCCAGAAGAATAAAATAGTCTCTGGCAGTATCAGAAATGTCAATTTCTTTTTGTTCTGATTTTACCTGCATATTCCCAGGTAATTGCATTCAAACTCTTTCTTGCAATATCCTGGGTTTCCCTGATCCTTCTGTGTGTTCCTCCTCTCCCTCCTGCTGATCATTGGTCACATCTAGACTCAGGAAACATTTCAGAAAACCAGTTTCCACTGAGTTTTCTTTATTATTATTCAGGAGTAATAGCACTGCATCCCCTTTTGCGCTGCAGTCCTGCAAGTCAAAATAAAATGGCAACATACTGATTTTGAAGCAGGCACCACTCCACTTTTTTTATTCGCTTGACAGGGGCTGTTCCCCTCATCGTGCTCTCTTTCTGCCCTCTCCCTTAACCTCACTCTCCTTTCTTTATGTCTTACCCAGCATGCCTTTAGGGTTTTTTTTTTAATCAACTTATTTTGTGCATTGATGGAGCTCTGCAGCCCTGATTTAAGCTTCTTAGAACCATTTTTTTTAACTTTCAAGGCTTCAGAGCTCCAAAATTGTGTGGAAAAACAGGGACTTTTTTTAAAAAAAAAAAAAAGCGGGGGGGAAGAGGAAAAGGGGGGGAGGAAGGGACACTGACACCACATGACTGCCGATCATATGAATGCCCCAGGAATGGCTTTTTGCACCCATGGCATTGTGCAGTTGGCATTTCATTCACTGGTCTCTCTCATTAATGAAAAGGAATAGCCAGCTGGTGCATTGTGCAATCAGCATCGCTGATGCTGCTTCCTTCTTGTGGGAATTGCAGTTTAAAAGCTGCGTGTGATAATTTCCATACTCAAAGTGGTTACATGCTTTAGCAATATTACACTAGTTAATCAAATGTTTTGGTGCAAATATTTCCCTTTCCCTTGCTTGTTTTCTAGCACTTTGATCTATGTCCTGGAGATAATTGATGTGTCTACTGCTGGTGGCTGTCTTAACTAGTTCTGGGATAATACAAACAGCCAACTAATTATACATTTCATTTTGTAAAAATGCTGGGTTCATTAAAATTGATCTGGGAAATAAGAAGGAAAAGTCTTTGGCAATGTTGAGAGTTCCCAGGAAATAGTTTGAGATGAAGAAAATGCCATCTGGAGCTCCTAAATAAAATCAGTTTGTACAGGCCTGAAACAGATGGGCCAACAGGACTGTACTGGGATTGTGCTGGTTCCAGTCACACCGGGACCGCAGTGACTGAACAGACCTGGCACTGATCCAGGCTGCTACCATGGTTCTAAACCAGGTTGTCAGAATGAGTGGATTATACCTGCTCCTTTTTGGGATGGTTCTTCTTGCCTAGCACTGCATTGGTGCAGCTTCTGGCCATGTTCTAAATGCCATGCCCTCAATGCAGCACAAAGGCAGAGATTTTGGCCAGACTGTTTTGAGCCTACATAAACAAAATCTAGGGCTCTCAGAGGTTTTTTCTTTTTTCTTATCTGGAGGGACACTTGGGCTGAATCCATGCCTATAAAATAATTCAAACTCAACTTGATCCCAATCCTGTTTGAACACATAGTTCTACAGATACAGTGGACTGCTAAAAAGGCAAGTAAATGGATCTTAGAAAAAATCAAGACTGAACTCTCCTTATAAGCCAAGTTGACTAAACTGACCCTGTCAAAATTTGGCCATATAATGAGAAGACATAATTCACTAGAAAAGACAATAATGCTTGGTAAGGTAGAAGGCAGCAGAAAAAGAGGAAGACCATATTCCAGATGGATAGACTCAATCAAGGAAGCCACTAGCCCTGAGTCTGCAAGACCTGAGCATGGCTGTTGATTATAGGATGACTTTGAGGACTGCCATAAATCAAAATCGGCAAACCATTAAAGGACAAAACAAGATCAACTGTTAAAACAAAATGAATCCACCTCTATAGATTATATATCCACCTCTACAGATAATACAAGTCAAAGTACTGGTCTGTAAGAGGTTTTGAATAGTTGGGAAAGAGCACTTCATCAGTTTGAGTAGCCGCTGCCCATTTCTGTTGCATGAGGTACTCCTATCCTTAGAGACAGTAGAAATTAATGGCCTATTAGCACATACCATGGTTTCTGCCTATTGGGAAGGCTACAGCTCTTTTAGATTCTCATCTGACACTTGTCATTAATGCACCCTGGCTTCACATACAGATCAACGTTTCATTGTTGTTGTGTGCCTTCAGGTTGTTTCTGACTTATGGCAACACTAAGGCAAATGTTTCATAGGTTTTCTTGGCAAGATTTGTTCAGAGGAGGTAAACCATTGCCTTCCCCTGAGGCTGAGAGCACGTAACTTGCCCAAGGTCACTCAGTGAGTTTCATGGATGAGCAGGGGATCAAACCCCAATCTCTAGAGTTGCAGACCAACATTCAAACCATTATGCCACACTGGCTCTCACAGGTCAATGCTAGTATTCTACAATATATCATATACTGCCAAATTCCATCTGCTTTTATCCATTTGTACATATATATCAACAATAAGCCCCGTTCTTTGTTCTCTGAGTACTGGAAGCAATGGTAATCATGAAGGCACAGAGAGGATGGGGGAAATCTTGGCTCTCATTTGTTATGCTTGGCCTTCTTAGAAAACCATTAAATTTGCATGAAGTTTTCCTCAAATGTCTCCTTACTCTTTTGTTTGACTCAGGCCATTACTGACCAAACTGACTCCAAGGCTCATCAGAAAAGGAGAGATGGGCTGTAGTTGGGTTTCGCCAGTCTTCAAATATCTAATGAGCTGTCAGTCAAAGTGTAATCTGCTACTGCAAGAGGGGCCATCACCAAGGGTTTGTTCTAAAGCAGGGAATAGTTGTATCAAAACAAAGCATCCCTCCCTCTCTCCCTCCCTCCCTCTCTTATGTATGTGTGTAATGTCTTCATTTTCCTATCATCAACCCCCTCCTCTTTTTTTGGGAGGGAACTATGGGAACAGGATTCAAGAAGTGCTGGAATGGATGGGAAAAGAGAATGCCAGGGGTTATTTACACATCGTTCTTTGTAGTAGAACGATGCAAATATCGTCATTCACACATTCCGGTTTTGTTATTCACACTTTGAAATGGCATCAGTCCATATCGCTTTGGGATTTTAGTGGGAGCCAGCAGCTGAGGAAGAAGGGGTCCCCTATTGCCAGTCCTGGGCTCAACCTTCACAGTCTGGAGAGTTGGAGACCCCACATTCCTCCCAGAAAGCCACTGAAAGCCAGCCTGTAGCAACAGGTGTGCAAGGAAAGAGGAAGAGGAGGAGCATCTCTTTGTAAAGCCGTCCAGAAGGAGCTTCAGCCCTCCAAGGAGTTGGTGATACAAATGCATTCAAACTGTGTTCAGAGTATGCTGCTTTTAATCTGGCTCTCTTTGCATCACTGTTCACACTGCTGACAATGTGAATCACTTTTAAAAACTCAGGGAAACCCCCAATATCAAATATCCTGGGTTAAGTGGGGGGTTGTGGTAGTGCATTCGGGGTGATTTGAGTGTATTCGGGGTGTGTGTGAACAACAGAGATTCAACCCAAATTCATCCTGGAGTATTTTCATCATGTGAATAAGACCCCAGTGTCCTGTGCCTCTAGCCCACAAAAGAAAGCATAGGAAACAACCAACAAACAGTTCTCTAGAACATTACAAAAAAACTCCCAAGAGCTAGGTGAATGAGCCGGCCCTACCAATAGGTTGTAAGGCAGCAAGGGGAAGAGAGGGAGGAGACAGAGAGAAGTGTACGATAGTAAGGAGCTGGAACACATGCTTCCTGAATCCACATGCTGAGGAAGTGTGTTTTGAAGAGGTGTGAAAAATAACTGATTTCATCATAGCCAACATACCTTCTCTCTGTCCACATATGGAGTAGGGAAGGGGAAGATGACAGTAATTGTAAATATACTTCCCCATCCTGCGCAGTTGTGGGGAAGCACTACTTGTGTTCTGTGCAGTGACTGTGATATCATTTACTCCTGTGATCACATTTACTCTACCCAACCAATCTGGGATTATACTAGCATAGCAGGATGACTGCCATTTCCTGAAGCCCCAATAGCGCCCATGTCACTATGCCCTTGATCTCCCTTCTCTGAACACCTTCAAATAATTCTCTTCAGAGGAACCTTTTATTCAGGGCACTTAAGCCTGGGAACAATTTAGGGCCTCTTTTGTGCAGATGTGCAAGCTCTGCAGCAAGTGGACCTCAATTTAGGGCCTCTTTTGTGCAGATGTGCAAGCTTTGCAGCACGTGGACCTCAATGCTGCCAGGCCAAGATGAGACCTCCCTGGGCCCACAGCCTTACTTCTTTTTGGAGCAGAGGGAAGGGATGGCTATGGACAATCCCCCCATTTGTGTCCCATCTGGTATGACCAAGGCTGCTGACCCCAATGCATCATCGAACTCTTCAATCCACTGATGGAAGAAGGGAATGGAGTAGTTAGTGAATGTTATCAGCCTAGGGAGAGAGGAGGGAGAAAAAGGTCTTCAGCTGTCCTTTCCCCAAGGACAGTGTGGAGGGCAGGGGAGAGACCTCCACAGTCATCTCCCTCCTTGGAAGTAGGTCTGTCTGGCTAGCATCACAGTACAAGGAAGTCATATAGGTGTAGGTATGGCATTGACAGCAGCATGGTCCACCTAGCCACTGAGGGTCCTGGACTATTTGCTCCAGTTGCATTATTGATCCACTAGCCTTACCTTTATACGCTTACAACAGTTCCTCAGAGTGCAAAAGTCCACAGGAGTAACCCATTTTAAGGATATTAAGGACTTTATCACACAAGGCTTGTTAGAACAGCATAGTAGCATCTGTGTCCATACCTTATCACACAACAGTGTGTCTAGCCAGTAGCTGGCCTGTCCATCAATTGCTGGAGTGCTCCTTTTCATTGATCGGCAAAACCCGTCGATGCCTCCCAATCGCTCTGCTTTTCTACAACTGAGTGAGAATTATAAATTCCTTCTGAGGGAGCTCTGGTATGTAGGCATTTACATGGTGTGAGGGGCATGATTATTCTCTCCCCTCCACCCTCCTGCTCAAGCAGACTGTTTTTCTTGTGACTTCTTTTCTTTTCTTAATTTTTTTACTTAATGGATTGCCATGGTTTTGCAATTGTGCTAAAAATAAAAATAAATACAGACTGAAAAGCAAGCTGGGAAGGGCATAGGGCAGGGATGCTGGTGTGTGGAAGACAGAGACTGGGACAGGAGCAGCGCCATGGTGATTTACAAGAGCTGTGGAATAATGAATGTCCCCAACCTAATATGTCTGCATTTCCTAGACTAATGAGATTGTTGTGCCTTATAAGCCTAATGTGATAAAGACCATAGATAAAATTTTTATATTGCTCATCACTAAAAATTTCTGGATTTGAATACTGTTGACTCTTAGGGTTTTTTGTTCATACCTTGACTGTCTTATGGCCATTGTCCTATGTTGTCAAGCATTGTATAAGAGTACTGCATGCAAAACTCAGCTCCACCTGTAACCACCCTGAGGACTTGATGTTTTGCCAAAGTCTCCCAATGGCTATTCCATGGTGGGTGGAGATAGGGTCAATTGGACCAGTGTCTGACTATATCCTCATAGCCAGGCACAGACTGAGGACATCTTCTGCCAAGATATGCTGGGGTCCTCTGGAGGTCTCAGCAGGTGATGTCATAAATGGTTACTCCATTTATTTATTATTCAGGTTTAAAACACACTGCAGAAATAATCCAGTTTAAGACTGCTGTATCTGCCCTGGCTCAGTGCTAGGGATGAGCTTATCGCATTACAAAATAAATAATCTTACCCCTGCCATTTTGAATTATATTACAGGATGCAGCCAGTACTATCGAAAGCAAAATGCTACCGATATCATCACCTGGTTGCATCCCACCTGAAACCCAGCTAAAATTTGCGCTCAGCTGGCCAATTTGAAAAGTTGGACAGCATTTCACCTGTGGTAGTATCCAGCTGCATCCTGTAATAGAATTCAAAACTGACATGGGTAAGGTATTTTATTTTGTAATGTGATAAGCTCCGGAATCTTAGGAATTGTAGTTTGTTGTGGCACCAGAGCCCTCTGACAGAAAAGGCTAAATGTCTCATGAAACTACAGTTCCCAGAATTCCCTAGCATAGAGCCAGGGCAGCTAAAGTAGCCTCAAACTGGATTATTTCTACAGTGTGTTTTGGACCTTAATTATACAATTTATAGCCATTTTTCCAGCAATAACAGAACATGCATAGGTCAGCATCCTGTTAGTGACAAATCACTATCAAAATTGCAGGTAGATAAAATAAATTTGTACCTAAACTGAAAACATGAAAGTATGCAAGCAAGCAAGCAAGCAAGCAGGTAATGATGACAATCCATACTTTTGAAGGGATATGTTTATACATATTTGTGTGGTGTCTGTTTATTGATATGTTTGTACATAACTATATAAAAAGCAGTACAGTATTAGGTTTCTCTCTCTCTCTCTCTCTCTCTCACACACACACACCCCAAAATGTCTGAATAGTTCTGTAAGGTAACTGTGAAAACTACCTGTTTGTGAAATGAATTGAAAGTTTTAGAAATCCCCTTCCCTTTGTCAGTTCCTTGTGTTTTTATAAAAACTTCACATAGAACTATCAGTCACAAGCCCAAAACATCTGTCTGCAATCTGTATTAATCAGCCTTTAGCGTGTGCACACACACGTTTTTCAAGGGAGTGTTCTCTCCCTAAGTTCCTGCTTGCTCTGAGAATGGGGAACAGAGTGCAGACTCTGAGAGTAAGGCCTACCTCCTGACATCTGGGAACCCTATAATTTGAATGTTAAGTGCATCCAGTTTGAAAGCAGTGAGAAATATAAGGAAGGTAGACCTTCTACTGGCCTAGCTTACTTGATTGCTTCTTGGTTAGCAATCTAAATGGATCAGCCATTAGACAGTGGCAATCTTGCTTAGACTCATCATATAAGGCATACTTGTCAACTATCTGCATTTTGCAGGAACAGTCCTGATTAATCCTCTGTCATCTCACTTTTGATCTTCTTTTGAAATGTCTCATTTTTTTCTCGTTCTCACACTGTCCTTTTTCATCCTCAGCTTACTTCAGTTGCTACAAACTATGTTTTGAGTGCAAAAGTAGTTTGTATTCAATTAACTCACCAGGGAGAAGAAAAGAGAAGGAGGAATCTTGCCCTTTTTTGTAGACTCAGGATAAAGAAAACTGCTGCAGTCTCTCCTAGGTTGTGTGATCTTCCTCATTAATAACTAGGCATTTTGACCACACTCTGATGTTGCTTCACCACGTGTCCCAGTTTTGATCTGTGAAATGCTGGATGGTTTGGATTAAGTAGATGTTCTGAATAATAATCTACCCACCTGAATTACAACAGAGTGCTGTGATTTATGTGCTGTCAACTAAGACACAAAAAAGAGCAAGAAGCAAATCCTAAATCTTTCCCCCCTCCCCCCTTCATTTTAGCAGCTACTTAACTTCAGCATCTACCCTTCTAAAATTCCGCTTTTTTACTTAGGCACATCTGTGTGACAGATTACATTTCCTCCAAAAGCCATGAAAGAAGAAGAATGGTAAATGCATCCTTGGAAACAAACAAACAAACAAACAAACAGACAGACAGACTTTAAAGATCCACCTTCATAAAAATCCCTGAGCCTACATGAACTCTGGCAGGCTTCATCCATTTAGAAAATCACTGATTGAGAAAGTTATTAGTATGGTGCAAATGTCATCCATGGATGTTGACAAAAAAACAGGTTTGCAGCCACTTATTGATTTCCTCATTATAGTAGGAGGAGAGACATATGAAGTTTTTGTCTCTTTAGGGTTGCTAGGTCTCAAGAAATTAGCTGAAGTCTCAAGGAACTGCTAGGTTTCCCTGGATCTCGCCAAGAAGATAAATCGAGTCAATAGATGCTGGAGAAGCAAATGTTTTATTTTTGTGTGACAGTTGCTTTAAAACCTGAGCAAAGCAAAAAGGGCTGGATTGGTGACTAAAGGCCCTTACAAACGGGCATAAAAGTAATGGACTGGGTCCGTACTAGGGTTAGGAAGGGGCTCACTTCTTGACGCCCCTAACCCTAGTACGGACCGAGTCCCGTACAAAATGGCGGTGCCCTATCACATGGCGCCGCATGACTACGTAAGACCGCGCCGCCTCTAAAGGGGTGGCGCGTTTGTGACGTAGTGGGGCCGTGCGAGGGCCCAGGGCGCCCTTTCTGCCAGCCCTGGAAGGGCTCCGTTTCAGACTCCTTCCAGCTTTGCCGTCACTGGACGCAGCCTTACAATGGCTGCGCCAGTACGCAGAGGAGAAAGGGACCAAGCGGCCCCGCCGCCGCCGGGTGTCCTTGGGCTTGAAGCCACAGGGAAGCGGCCTTTTTGCAGCTTCCCTTGTGGCCTGGAAGTGGCGGATCGGCCTCAGAGGCTGCCGTTGTGGCAGCTGAGGCCCCGATCCAGGGGGAAAGGGCCGGTTATAGGCCACCCAAGGGCGGTCCTGTAAACGCGCCTGAATTTCCATATTACACTAGTTGGGTTTTACCCAGATTTCCTAATTGGCATTTTCATAATAAGCTGGCCCAGGTGTAGTTCTCCCCCAACTCACCCCTGCGGCATCACAAAGGACACAATCCCTGACCTCAATATTTGTCTGAAATCTCAAGGAATGGGATTCTTCTAAACCAGCAATGGAGTGATTTCAGGCCTGTGGTGACAGGATGACCTCCAAACAGTCTAAAGCCAAATCAGGGCCTTTCCAGCATGCCAAAATGTGGTGCAAGTTAGATCTAGAACTTAGAAATTTTAGGGTGTTTTGAACCACAGCTCTCAAAAATCCCCCCTACCAACCATTGTTCCCAGGCTGTGAATAAAATACTAATAATGCATCCATTTGTTAACTAAGGAACATTCACACTTTTTTTGTAGTGTGATATTCAATAATTTCATTCACACATTCTGGGTTGTTGCTCACACTATGGAATCACATCTCTCGCCATCTTTATGAGTTCAGTTGTTCACATGTGACAACACCAAAGATGGATTGATGATGTGAATGATTCGAAAACACATTCAAGGCATACAGTTGTTTAATCTTGGGTTTTCACCTCGGTAGACACAAGCCGAGATTCTGAATCTTATAGAAAAATTCAGAAAAATTACATTGATTATCCTGGGTTAGTGGTGTTTTGGGCAGCCCTCCCAAAACTTAATCGAGGCATTTGAAGCAAGTGAACACCAAAGATTCGACCACATTCTACCAGATTATTTTAAAACCATTCAAAATAACCCCTAAACCTGCCTTCCTTGTGTGGTGTTTGTCATTCCCCATCCCATTTTTGTACACTCTTGAGCAAGATGGGTGGAGGGAGATGGGCACCAAATATTAGAAGGGCAAAACTTAATTATTTTATAAGTATCTATAAAGCCAAAAAACTGTGTTCTCATACAGGAATGGAATGCATCTCAACTGATTTTAAGGGAGGGGGGTTGAAAACCAAAGCCTCCTTAGAAGAAACTGAAGATTGTTCTCTGTGTGTTGCAGAGAGCATGTCTTATTTAAAAGCGAAGCAAGAAAGAAAAAGTAAGCTAGAGAATCTGAGTGAAAGAACTGGAGTACAATCCTAGTGTGATAATTAAAGTGGAATCTGGAATGCATACCATGTTATACAGGGACTTGTGGAGACTGCATCTGATCAGGAGAATGACTGTTATCTGAGAGGTAATGGGAATGCTGTTGGCCCAAAGCTTGAGTCTCAGCCTACTGTAACAGTGGACACCAGGATATGAGACTGGGGTGAGGGGAGGAAAGAGGGAAATCCTTAAGGCAAGGACTTTCACGCAGTGCACAAAGAAACACTGGATTTGAAAACAGGCACCAGTCCAAGTCGAACACAACCTCATGGAGCAATTGTTTGGGGATGGCCAAGGGGCAGCAAAAGAGCTGGCCTCATGGAAAGGATGCCAAGATTTTTCAACAATCAAGATGCCAGTGACAATGTGAGATTCATTCGATCAATCTTCCCCCACTTTTGTCACTGAACATCTTTTCAAAACAGAATTTCTGACCAGGTTTTCTTGCACACTCTGGCTTGTTATGCTATGTTTGGGCCACTGGTACTGCTGGCCCTTTAATTAACATATAGACACAAACGTCATAGTATCTTATGTCCCTGTTCACATCATCCCAGCATGTCATGGGAGTGAGGTTTTGGTTACAAAAGGTCCAGAACACAGAGCAGAAATAATCCAGTTTGAGACCGCGTTGAACTGCCCGGGCTCAATGCTAGGAAATCAGGGAACTGTAGTTTTGTGAGACATTTAGCCTTCTCTGTCAGAGAGCTTTGGTGCCACAGTTCCCCAGGATTCCCTAGTACACTGAGCCAGATTAGTTAAAGCAGTTTCAAACAGATATTTCTGGAGTGTGTTTTGGACCTGAGATACGAACTTTAACATCCACTATTATTTGATGTCCTGCAAAGGAATGTGAGCAACATGCTTCTGTAACATCTTCTATCTGTCACTATATTTTATGCAATATAGTTCACACCTTTTAAAACCATTAAACCATATCTTGTTGATTACCAAACAGTAATTTTAAGTGGTTCTTATATGGCTGACAAAAGTATGAAGAGGGCAATATAGTGACACAGAGATACGAGAGAGAGGAGGAGAGAGAGAAATGTGGAGAGAATGCTATTAGGAAGTATGATGGAAAATACCCATTGCCTGTGAAAATACCACCACCCCTTTCCATGTTAAAGTGGATATTTTCAGGTTGGGATGCTGTAACCATTAGCCTAAACCCTGTTTCTTCAGACTGTTCGTTCAGCGCCGATCTGTCTCATAGCAGGGATGGGCAAATCTGTCCTTCCAGAATGCTGTTGAACTTATCTCAGCATTTTCCAAAAAGATGTGGGAGTGTTTTATTCTAACAAAAACGGGAGGTTAGCACTTCAGGTGTTCCTGCCAAAGACATTCTCTGAGAAAGGCAGAGACCAAGAACCACCTGAGTATTCCTGTGGTTCAAACCCATATATTCAAATGAACCACAGTTTTCCTAGGTGTTGGTTAAAAGTGAGCCTTTGGTAATCCACTGGGGTTTGATTACAGGACCCCACCCCACCCAACCCCATGGATACCAGAACCTGTATGCTTACTGTTATTAAATTCAATTACATTATATAAAATGCCAAAATTAAGGTGGCTTTTGGAATTATATATTTTTTAAAAAATATTTTTGAAGCCATAGATGGTTGAATCCATGGATATGATCCATGAATATGGAGGGCCAACTATTTATGTTAGACCAGAGGATAGCTCGGCGAAGTGGAGTAGAGGCCGCCGAATTGTTGATGAACTACAACTTCCATAATTCTTGTCATTGGCTGTTGTGGCTAGGGCTGATGAGAATTCCAATCCAACATTATGTAGAAAGCCACACCTGTGTGTTAGAAAATATGTATCAGAGGCACAACCTATTGTGTTATTTTCTTGGCAAGAATTGTTCAGAGGGGGTTTGCCATTGCCTTCCTTTTAGACTAAGAGAATGTGATCTGTCCATGGCTAAGTGGAGATGTGAACTCTGTTCTCCCAGAGTCCTAATCCAATACTTAAACAATTATATTGCACTCATTCATACATCATATGTTTTGTTTTTTGTTACCTACCCTTGAGTTGGTCTGAACCCATGGCAACCCTGTGGTTGAGACATCTCCAAGGCTCCCTGTCCTCCACTGCTTTGCAGAGGCGGGATACAGACCGCCAGAAAGAGGCGGCCAGGTGTAGCCGCACTGCAGCAACCAAATTGTGCGGCGCGGCTACACGGAAAGAAAAGGAGTCCTGAAAAGCGGCTCCTTTTAAGACTGCCACAAACTACCTGCAGTGGTGCGACCACATCGCTGCCGCACATGCCCATCTGGACGGCACACAGCAGTGATGTCACAGCTGTGCATGCCGTGTATACGGCGCCGCACAGTGATGATGTCCTGGTGACGTCCTAGGGTTGTAGGGCATCTGGAAATGGCGCCCCAAGGCAACCTTAGCACGTTGCCAGGACGTATTAAAGGGCCCATCTGTCGAGGGCCTTAGTTTCTGCAAAGTCATACTGTGATCTCCCTAATTGTGTCCATTGATCTGGCTTGTGGCCTTCCTCTCTGTCTACTTCCCTCTACTTTTCCAATGAGTCGTGCCTTCTCATGATGTGTCTGAAGTACAACAGCCTCAGTTTTGTCATTATGGCTTCCAGGGAGGTTTCTGGCTTGATTTGCTCTAGGACCCATTCATTTGTCTTTTTGACTGTCCACAGAATCCTCAGCACTCTTCTCCAGGACCACATCTCAAATGAATGGATTTTCTTCTTATCTTCTTTCTTAACTGTAAAGCTCTCACATCCATACATGGTAACAGAGAATAATACAATTGCTTGTATGATTCTAATTTTTGTGCTGAATTGTATATCTTTGCATTTTAAGATCTTTTCTAGTTCTTGCATAGTCTCCCACTCTCTCCCATTTTTAATCTTCTTCCCATTTCCTGGTTCCAATCCCCATTCCTATTAATATTTGATCCCAGGTATGAGGATTCTTTTACTATTTTTATTTCTTCATTGTCTTGGTTGAATCTGTACAGATTCTCTGTTGTCATTATTTTTGTTTTCTTTATGTTCGACAGTAAGCCTGCCTTTTCACTTTCTTCCTTGATCTTCCTTAGTAGTTGTTCTAGGTCTCTGAGATTTTCTGCTACTTTTATGGTGTCATCTGTGTATCTTAGATTGTTGATATTTCTTCCTCCTATTTTAACTCCTCTTTCTTCTATGACCCCTATGCCAAACTGGGAACCATTCTGTTTCTCTAGGTTCTGTTCTGACAGTTGCCTCTTGTCCTGAGGACAGATTCCTCACCAGGACTATCAGATGTGTTGGTACTCCCATGTCCCATCATATGTTAGCATTAGCTTATTCAGACATTAATATGGCATAAGTTTCTCAGTGTAATTATTCCTTGACATGTTAATTTTTTCATATTAGATGCAAAATACTGATATGAGAGTACTTCCATGGAATTGTCCATTTTGAAGCTGTTTATTTGTGTGGTTCACCATATTACCTGTGTGCCACAATGTTCAAGCCATTTTAGGGACATTGCAGGTAACAGATTATGCACATTTCCTTCTTATGGCTAACAAAAAATTAGTTCCATAGGCAAAGCACTATGGAATTATTATTTTTTAAACTCCTATTACTATGGAGATCCGTTTACTTTTCCCAAGATATATTAAGATGATAGTGAGTAGTGGGCAGTCACAAGATCTTGAGAGTAAGGGATCACTGTAGCTAGAAAAGTCAGTCAAAAGATGATACCTGATATTTTAGCATCTGTAGTAAACCATCATGTAAGGAGAAAATGGTTTATTTAGTGGCTTCTCAATGACAAATGTCAGTTGTAAACCTTTCCGGGGTACACATCATCATTGTATCTGAGCTCTATCTCAGCTGTCTGGAAGCCAGTAACAGAACACGGCCACTTGATCTTGGCTTTTAAAAATCTAATCTCATCTGTCTATCGCCTGCTCTTCTGAGTGGTACCTGACCACCTTAACAGAAATTACACAAAGTCAGCAACCTTCTGGGAAGAGGCTTTGTGTCTTAAAGTATTATTTACCCCAGCAAATAATGTCAGCCTACTTAGAATTAGAATAGCTGTCTCCTCTGAATGAAAACGAGATCCTGGTGGGTATCTTTTGGTTCATCCATATGCATTGCAAGCATGT
>NC_056522.1:322537224-322543547 GCF_019175285.1 Sceloporus undulatus | reverse complement strand
AAAAATAATCAAAATTAATCAAAATATCAATAGAATGGCTAAACTGAAAGTAATTGCTTGACCAATCTATCCATTTTGCGATTAATTTTTTTTAAAAAAAAAACCCAAAAGACGCACTGGCTGTGTGTGTGACATCTCTAGGGATGGATGGAACACATCCCTCTGCCATTTGTCCCTCTCCTCAGAAATAATCTATTCTGATCTGGCATTCCCACTGTTAGGAATCGTGTCAGAATCGATTCTTTCCAAAAGAACCTCAAAATAACTGCTACCAAAAAAACCTGGCTTTTTGCATTTGCTCTGCATTATCCCCATTAGAATCGATCCAATGAAGATCAGAATTTATTTCCAGTGGGAACTAGGGTCATATGACCCAAATCATGATTTGGAACTAAACGTAGTGGGAACAACCCTGTTATTTTGAGGTTCTTTTGGGAAGAATCGATTTTGACGCGATTCCTAACAGTGGAAATGCCAGATCAGAATTGATTCTTTCTGAGGGGAGGGACAAATGGCAGAGGGGTGTGTGCCATCAATCCCCAGAGATGTCTCACACACACACACCCAGTACCGTCTTTTGGGTGTTTTTTTTAAAATTTAATTGCAAAACGGATAGATTGGTCAAGCAATTACTTTCAGTTTAACCATTCTGTCGCTATTTCGATTAATTTTGATATTTTTAAAAGATGTCTCCCCCGTCCTCCTCCCCCTCCTCCTGGCTCCCTCCCCTGGCTTCTGTGCTCCATTCCACGGCCTTGTCTTGCCCCCTTCCCCGGTCTCCACACTTGTCATGGCCCCTTCCCTGGTCTCTACGCTCCCTCCCTGTGTCCTTGCCTCCATCCTCCTCCTCCTTCTCTCCTCTCAGCCTTCCTCACAGACCCAGCTCCCGTGAGCAGCGGCTCAGAGCATGCGACTCACTATGTCAGTGGCCGTGCCAGGTGGCACAGTGGGACATGCAGACAAATAACCCCCCATTGTTGTAATGGAGGGTGCTGGATCTTCTAGGAAGTTCTCATCTTCTAGGAAGATCCAGAGAAAAAGATACTGTACTCCATTTTAACGATGTCATACCTCATGTTTGGTGCTGAACTGGCTGGACGTTGTTTGGGCTGTTTGCACCAGAACTGGGGTTAGGGCAGTGGATCATCTGGACTCCCTGCTGAGAGGATGGTGTTGTGGGGAGATATTTTATTTGGCCTGTGTAGACAGGGCTAAGGTCTACATTAGTTCCAACAGAAACATTTTGCAGTACTTTCACAATTATTCTTCATGAAATAGTCACCGTTTTGTCAAAGAGTCTACAGATTTGGCCAGATCAGTACCTTCAGGGGTAAAGCTGATAGCCTTACCGCTACTCACAGAAATCTGATGGGATACCAATCATCACATTATTTATCATTTCTCAGTAAATCAGTTGGAATTTTGAATCTGAAGGAAGGAAGGAAGATTATGATAGTGAACAGAGCTTCCAACAATCCTATGGCCAGGAGCCAAAGAGCTTCATGTATGTCTAAAGCACTTCCATGTGTGCATGGAATCTGGCTCTATGTTCTCTTCTTGCTGCAGCTGCTCACAATGTGTTGGATACCACTCTGGAGGGAGCACAGGGGCTACAATGTTTTCAGCACCCTAAAAAGAAAAATGTAGTGGAAACTTTGAGATTCCTGCTTAAACATTCATTTATTCATTTTATCTCCAGCTCTTTCTATAGGCTCCAGGAAAAACTATATAACATATTTGTTGGAGGGAGGAAGCTTTAAGAATATTTTAAAAACATACCATGTAAAACTCAAGGTAGGTGCACAGTTGGTGTATCAGCCGAAGCTGGTACCAGGCGCTCCTGGCCATTGCATCCTCTTGCGATGATAACTGTAGAGATGAGTCCAGGAGTACTTCCAAACTGAGAACTTTGTCTTTTAGGGGAAGTGTGACCCCTTCCAGGAAAGGTTGATAAATCTCCATCCCTGGACTTGGGGTACCTATCACGAGTACTTCTGTTTTCTCTGGATTCAGCTTGAGTTTGTTCTCCCTCGTCCAGCCCATTACTGACTCTAGGCAGGCATCCAGAGGAGAGATGCTGTCCTTAGTCACTGTATCAATTGGAGACATAGAGAGATGGGATCTGGGCATCATCGGCATATTGATAACACCGTGCTCCATGTCTCTGGATGATCTCTCCCAGCGGCTTCATGTAAATATTAAATAGCATGGGGGATAGAATGACGCCCTGAGGGATGCCAGATGTCAGCTCTCTCTTAGAGGAGCAGCTATCCTCCAGCCTCACCATCTGGAATCTGCCCAAGAGGTAAGAACGGAACTACTGTAGTGCAGTGCCCCTTAGCTCCCTCAGGCGTTCCAGAAGGATACCATGGTCAATGGTATTGAAGGCTGCTGAGATGTCCGAGAGCATCAACAGGGTCACACTTCCCCTGTCAATGCACAGATGGAGCTCATCGACTAAGGTGACCATGGCAGTCTCAACTCCGTATCCTGCCCTGAAGCCAGTTTGAAATGGGTCCAGATAATCTGTTTCATCCAAGACAGCTTGGAGTTGGAAGGCGACTGTCCTCTCGATCACTTTGCCCAAGAATGGTAAGAGGGAGACCGGTCTATAGTTATTTCTCAACAGGGGATCTAGGGAGGATTTTTTCAAAAGCGGTTTCACTACCGCTTGTTTCAATATAGATGGAAATATCCCCCTCTGAAAGGATGCATTTATTATAAGTTGTAGTAATGTTTTTATTGCAACTCCTCCCTGAACGGTCAACCAGGATGGGCAAGGATCGAGAGGGCATGTCATCTTCCTTACACTTCCAAGGAGCTTGTCCACTTCATCGGTATTTACAAACTCAAAATGATCCAGTTTAATACAGTCCACAGAGTCACTGGATACCTCTCTTATTGATTCTGTTGTAATGCCGGTGTCAAGATCAGCCCATATCTGAGAGATTTTATCTGCAAAGCAGTCACTGAAAGTGTCACAGAGTCACATAGAGCTAGAAGAGATCACAAGGGTCATCTGGCCTCTGTTTAAAAACCTCCAAAGAAGGACACTCTGCCACACTCTGAGGTACCATATTCCACTGTGTCAAAAAGCTTTGACCATCAGGAGGTTCCTCCTGAGATTTAGGTGGAATCTCTTTTCTTGTAGTTTGCATCCATTGCTTCTTCTCCTAGTCTTTGGAGTCATGGAAAACAAGCCTGTTCCTTCTTCAATATGACACCCCTTCAAATATTTAAGCATGACTATCATGTCCCCTCTTAACTTTCTTTTCATCAGGCTAAACATTCTCAGCTCCCTAAGCCACTCCCCATAGGGTATGGTTTTCAGACACTTCACCATTCTAGTCGCCCTTCTTTGGGCATGTTCCAGCTTGTCAACATCCTTCTTGAATCGCGGTACCCAGAACTGGACACAGTATTCCAAGTGAGGCCTAACCAAAACAGAATATAGTGGTACTATCACTTTCCTTGATTTAGACACTCTACTCCTGTTGATGCAACCAAGAATTGTGTAGATTCTCGTATATCATGTAGAGGATATCATGCAGAGGATGGAGACAACTTGTTTTCTGCTGTTTCAGAGGCTAGAACATGAACCAGTAGATTCAAACTGCAAGAAAATAGATCCCACCTAAATACCGTCCAGGAAGAACTTATTGGTTCTAAACATAGTTTGAAAATGGAATTAGACTGCCCCAGACAATGGTGCTCTTTAAACAGAATTTGGATGGACACTTTTCAAGGGTGTTTTAAGTTGTGAATTCCTGTATGGCAGGGGGTTGGACTGGATGGCCCTTGTGACCCCTTCCAAATCTATGGTTCTCTGAAACTTTAAGAAAATAACAAAATGATTTAGAATGACACTATCAACTACACTGTCATATCTGGGATAGGAACCCTCAACCAAGTAGGCACCCACAAACCAAGTGGCCATATGAAGAAACTATGAGAAAGACACCTGGATTCTTCTGAGGAAAAATTAGTAAATTAAAGCTAACCTACAAGGCACATTAATCCACTCATAGTGATTGATCCTGTTAATTTTCATTCATTTTCCAAACTGGAGTGGCAAGACTAGACGTTTGCCAGGCCTCCAAGCCAGCAGAGGTCCCACTGCCCTAGTACAGGTACCAGTTCCACTTTCTTTCAAGTTTTCAAAAAGGTCAGGTGTGGCCTATAAGAACTCTTGTTCATATGTCCCATTTTATTAGCATTAGATGCTGTGCCTGAGGGTCTCTCAGATCGTGAAGTCAACATTATCCCCTGTCATTAACAGCTGAAGCATTTCTGTGGTTTAATACAGAAGCCACTAGCTTCTAAATTATATTTTAAATAAAAAGATATTTTACTTGCAACCAAAGGGAGAGCAGAAAGTGGGACATTCTTCTCTGGAGGGGAATTCTACAGCCTGGGAGGAGCCACCAAGAAGGTCCTTTCCCATGTCTTTACCAGGCAGGTATGGGAGGGTAGTGAGACCACGAGAAAACCCTCCCCAAGGATCTTAAGGTTCCAGTAGGCTCATCTAAATAGACATTACACTTGTCCCTCCACATTCACTGGTGTTAGGGGCACAGGACCCCTGTGAATGTAGGAAATACCGCAAATAACAAAAACACTATGTTTTTACCTGAGAGAACACCTCTCTAGGAATCTCTAGGTCCTCCAGTGCAACTCTGTGGTCAACATCTGCCAGACATTAACTATAGAATTGCACTGGAGGAGCTATAAATGTCTAGTGGAGTGTTCCCTTTAGGAATCTCTAGGTCCTTTGGTGTGGCTTTTTTTTAAAGTTGACCATAGAATTGCACTGGAGGGCCTAGATATTCCTAGAGAGAATATATTAATAAAATCCCTGAATAATCAAATCCACAAAAGTCAAAGCCGCAAATGTGGAGGGACAAGTGTATATCTCAGATAGTCTGGACCAAAGCTTATTACACTTGTTACACTATTTCTTTCATTTCAATATATATAATCATTTTTGTGAAGTTTTTATTTATTTCTTTTTAAAAAATCTTCACATTAAGTTTTTGTTACCTTACAAAGCAATACATTTAAAATAATCTGAATAAATTTCCTTTATACTTAGCAAAGGATAGCTATCAGATTGTGGGCCCAGTTCAGCTTTTATTTGCCCCTTTGGCCTATGGAGAATTCTGGCCTGTTTAAGACCCACCCCTGGCGGCTAGTAGACATTGGTATAAAATGTATACCCAGACATGTGGCTGTGTCGTGGAGGCAACAACAAGTGACAAGAAGGCTTCTCAGTGGGTGGCTTGAGCATCTATGGATCCCTCAAGATGATGTGAAAACAAAGCAGACTTGTTCCATTTGAGCCACTGAGCAGTCAATTCTATCAGCGCTTTTTATGTGCTCACATCTCTTATGGAAGCGAATCTGGACTCTAAGAAAACCAAGCAGAGGTGAAAAGCAGTTTTGTGTTTTGTTTTAAGGGCTGCAAATGTTACAACCCTTTGTTGGTACATCCAGGAGATTGGGATTCTTTTTCAACGCCACAGAGGTTACTGGGACATAGCTGGGTCATGTAATGCAGCTGTCACATCATGCATCAAAATGTTTCAGAACTTCCTGAGAACCTCTCAGCTGAGATGTGTGTGTGGGATTAGCTTTTGCAGTAGAGTTGCCAGGTATCTGTTATGGTATGGTATGTCTATTATTTGAGGGCTGGAAATACGGGATGAAAGGATGGCAGGTGTCCCTTATTATAAGAGAGGTCTTCTTTTGGGGGGTTGGGAAGCTTTTTCTTTCATACAGAGCAAATGCAATGCCTGCATTTTGGGGTCTGGGCCCTTCAAAAGGGCAGAAATGTATGCACCACTTAATTTATGAATGTGGACAATATTTTAATTTTACAGAGAAATACATGGCTAGGTTATTTGTCATCAATACTTGTTATTTTGGTAGAACACAAACTATACTATATTTTACTATACTATATACTGTACTGTACTATAAGCTCTGGAGTTTCAGTAAGATTTTAACTATGGGAGGAAAAGAAGAGGGCCCTTGTTGTTGTGTTCAAGATGTTTCCTACTTACAGTGACCCTAAGATACAACTTTCACAGGGGTTTCTGGGGCTGAGAATATGCAACTCCCCCAAGATCACTCATGGCTAAGTGGGGAATCAAAACCTGATTACAAGAGTCATAGTCCAATGCTCAAACCACTATACCGTGCTGGCTCTCAATAAAAATCTATACCTCCCCAGTATTAGCTAATTCCTCTTCCCCCTCTTGCAATGTAGCCTTGTAAAAAAAAAATATGGTCATCCCTCCCAATTTGTGGGGCATCTGTTCTGG
>NC_056522.1:322526072-322534224 GCF_019175285.1 Sceloporus undulatus | reverse complement strand
AAAAAAAATATGGTCATCCCTCCCAATTTGTGGGGCATCTGTTCTGGACCCCCCCCCCCCGCAAATCCAGAAATTCACACATATCCAAGCCCCATTGATTTTTTTTTACTTAATCTTTATTATCGTAAAGTCTACACATAGTCCATCAATGAAAGAAAAATAAATGAACAAAAATTTGCTCCTTTACATTTAGGTTATAAACATCCATGCAGATCTGTAATCTTCAGCAGTCTTCTGTGTTTGTAAATTTCATAACATTATTGCTCCCATAGAACTGTTTTGAATATCATTTTACATATAGTCTATTTGTCTTGTGTTTCCTATCGTGACGTATTCATTCTTTATTGCTAATCCAAACATAATGAAGTTTATGAAATATACCCCCCCCCTTAATATATCCATTTAACAATGAAACAGTACCTTATAGCATTTCTTCTTTCATATCCCATCTTACTGCTAGGTATTTCTTGATTGAGCCCCATTCTTTTCCTGTCTTCTCTTTGGATTTGTCATTAATTAGTGCTGTTAAACAGTCCATATCTTTAACTTCCAATACTTTAAAGAACCATTCATCCAAAGTAGGTATGTATGTTGATTTCCAATTTTTAGCTAATAAAATCCTTGCACAAATTATTAAATTTAAAAATATCCTCCAATAACATCTTTCATATACAGAGTCTATTACTGAGGTCATGTTTAGTAAATACAGTTCTGGCACAAATGGGAAGTCAATATTTAACATTTGCTTAATAGTATTATGTATACTTAACCAAAAGTTCATGATTTTAGGGCATACCCACCCCATATGAATATAGGAACCTCTTTCTTTTTGACATTTCCAGCAATTGCTATCTTTTAATTTATATATTTTAGCAATCCTCACTGGAGTGTAGTACCACCTATTTGTAACCTTTATATAATTTTCTATTAAATCCTGTGAGGCTGTAAATTTGTTGGATTTCTCCCAGGATGATTCCCAGTATTCTAGTGGGATGTCACGTCCAATCTCTTCCGCCCATTTTATCACATGGGTTGTTATTGTCTCCTATTCTAGATCTCTATGTGAAAGCAACAAGCCCCATTGATTTTAATGGTGGTGCACGTCTGTGCGAGCACCTTTTTGTCCCTCCCCGCTTGCCATCCGCAAATGATTGAGAACGTGGACTTCAAAGTCTGCAAATCGGGAGGAACAACTGTACTTACTAAAGAGGGATAACAAACTCTCTGCACCCTCTTCTTGTGTAATAGAGTGCTGTGTTTATGCTTCATCTATGGGGGTGATACATTTATCTGAACTTTTGCAGGTAATTTTAACATAATTTAGAGGAAGATGGGCCAAACCAATACTGTTTAGTAGATATGGCTGGTAACCGCACATTGTCTTTATTTTTCTTACTTGAATTAAAAAAAAATTGTTCTCAGATCTTGTTACACAGGGTCCTCTGACACCTGCTTGATTATGTTTTGGTTATTTCCAGGTATATTGGAGCTACCAGTCTCCATGAGTATCATTGTTCTCTCTGTCCACTTATTCACTCTAACAAGCACTGAAGACCCAGAGTGCTATCTGCAGGGATGTAGCCGGGGGGGGGGGGGTCTGGGGGGCCGGCCCCCCCCCCCCCTCCCTAAAAAAAATGAATGGTGGGTGCTGCTGCGCCGCCGCACTCAAGCCCCATTATAATGGTGGCACTTAGTCTGGACCCCCCCCCTTCCTAAAATCCTAGCTACGTCCCTGCTATCTGAGTTCCTTTAAGTGGGTGAGCTGGGGACTGAAGCCAACACTTCAGGTATGTGAGGCCAACCAAATGCTAGGAAACATAAGTAGAAAGGTGAACTTGCATTCATGTCCTGGTTATGGTATTCCTGCCGCCATCTGGTTGGCCATTGTGGAGGATATTGGACTCAATGGCTGGGACTAAGCTATTCCAGCAGGTCTGGAGACCAGGTTTTTTGCCTCACCAAACTACAGCCCCCTGGATTCTTATAGGATGAAGCTGTGGAAATAACAGTGAAATCATAGTGCTCTGTAGTAGTGTGAAAGTGGGAGTGGCTAAGACTGGCAATGCAATTCAGTCTCCCACGCCCCTGAAAAAGGGCAGTCCAGAGACTTGGGTACATCACTTCAGGGGACCATAGGCATCCACAAGGTTGTTCTTTGCCCATCCTTGTGATATGTCATCAATTAATACCTTCCAACTAGTAAGTAAGTAAGTAAGTAAAATTTTATTTGTATACCGCCTTTCTAAGACCAAGGCGGTTTCCAACATACAATATAACAATGTGACAATATAAACAATATAAAATCGCAAAAACATAACATTAAAACCTTATACAATAAAAACAATAAAAAACCCCACTCATGCCAGCCTAACATGACCTGATTTGCCAGGGATAATCCCAATGAATGCTCTGTTGTCCCAACTTTTAAGTTGCTTTAAAAATGTCCCAGTTTCTCTTGCTTCCTCCCTCTTTCCCTCTTTGTCCTCAGCTTCCGTACATTGGTACAAACACATGTTCAAAGTGCAGAAACAGTTTGCATTCAATTAACTCAGGGAGAGGGGGGCAAAATCTTGCCCTTCCCTGTAAGTGCAGGCAAAAACAAATTGCTACAATTTTTCCTAGCTTGTGTTTCCTTCCTCATTACTTGCCATCTTGATCACATTCTGATGTTGTTTGGCCAAATATGTTCCAGTTTTTATCTGTGCAATGTCAGAAGATATGTTGATTTGGCCCAGCACTGTTTTTTTCCTTACATTTTTATGGCCTATACTTCACCAGTGAGCTTCCTCCCTCCTTCTGTTCTCCCTGAGTGGCATGAATTTGCTCCACCATACTGCTCTTGCCACCCCAATCATGATTTATCCTGGAGTTATGGATTTTCCATTTTGGGCCTTTCCAGTTTTCCTAATTGGTTCCATCTCTGGGATCTGGAGCCTTTGCTACGTTGCCTCATGAAGTCTGATGACAACTTAGGAAGACTTATTCATCTGGTAATCCTCTGGGGGGGGGGAGGGAAAAGATAGCAAAAATACTTCCAGTGACCTCCTGCTGTCCCAATCTCCTTTCTGTTCCTTCCTGTACAAGGTGTGTATCTCAGCCCTTTTATTAGGAAGAACAGTCTTGTGGTAAGAACTATTTTGAAATCTTTGTATTCACTAGGAATAGAAAAGCCCTTTCCAAAAACCAAACAAGTTCACATGCAACACTGTAAGACTGTGTCTGGAATGACAAACACAGGAAATTAAATGCAAAACTAGGTTACAATAGCAGAAAGTATCAGACTGAAATCAACCCAAACAAGGGCGCACACAGTTTGAATGTTCCTTTCCCTCTTCCCATTACAGTTCTTCCATGGCTTCTTAGAATTGGTCTGAATTTCAAAAGGACTATTTAACACTTGAATGCACTTTAGTAGCCAGGTGGGGCATTTGTCTGACTACGTTCCCCCATCCTTGCAGCCTTCCCATTAATTTGCAGTACATCATTTAAACTCTTCCATCATCAAAAAAACATGGGAGAAGCCCAGCTAGGCTAGACTAGTGGTCTATTTAACCCAGAGGTCTGTTCTCACAGTGGCTAGTCAGATGCCAAAATTGGAAGCTGGGGAAAAGGACAGGAAGACTATGGCACCCCCTCCCCATGTGTCTCTTCACAAAAAATTAAATAAATAAAAATAAAAAAAATCTTCCTGGCAACTTTTTAAAAGGCTCTGTTTATATGAATGGAACTTTTCTCTCCCCCTATACCTAATTGTCAGCTGGCTCTAAAGGAATTGCATTCACCAAAAGACTAGGGACATTATCACACGGGAGGAATGTCTCTCAATTTCGAAAGAAAAGAAAATAGGGCCAATTTGAAAATGAATGTTATTATGCAGATGGTTATCAAATGCACAGAAGAAGACAGCACCCATCCCAAAGCCAAAGTAGTGTGAATGCAAAAGAAATTATCACATGAGTATGTACCCTTTGTGGTCTACAATTTGAATTAGCATCCCTGCACATGTGCAGTGAGGTCGGAATCGGATCATGTAGGGTTGCCATATCCCGCCGGGGGGCGGGACAATCCCGGTTTGGGAGGGGCCAACCCGGTCCCGGTCCGGGTTGGCGTCCAAACCGGGACGGCCCCGCCCACCGTGGCCACCTCAGCCCTCGCAGCGGCTCCAAGGCCTTGCTGAGGCCTGGGAAGGCTCTCCGCGGTTGGAGCTCCAGCCGCGGAGACGCTCCTTCCCGGGCCCCAGCGAGGCCTTCGAGGTGGCTCCGCGGTCGGAGCTCCGGCCGCGGGGTCCTCAAGGCCTCCGCGAGGCCAGGGAGGAGGAGGAGGCTGCTTCCCACCGCGGCGATCGCCACTATGCGAGCGGGCCCCTGCCTCTTTCCGGCTGAGGCTTCCTCCCAGACTGGGAGGAGGAGCAGGCCGCTTCCACTTGCGGCGATGCCGCCGATGAGGGGCGGCCCCGCCTCCTTCCCGGCCTGGGAGCCGGCGAGGCTTCTTCCCAGGCCAGGAGGAGGAGCAGGCCGCTTCCCACCGCGGCGATCGCCGCGATGAGGAGCAGCCTCCGCCTCTTTCCGGGCCTGGGAGCCGGCCTAGGCTCCCTCCCAGGCCGGGAGGAGGAGGGGGAAGCCTGGCACTGTGGCGATCGCTGCGATGCCAGGCTTCCCCCCCCCTTCTCGGCCTGGGAGCCGGCCTGGGCTCCCTCCCAGGCCGGGAGGAGGAGGGGGAAGCCTGGCACGTGGCGATCGCCGCAATGCCAGGTTCCCCGCCCTTTCGGCCTGGAGCGGCCTGGGCTCCCTCTCAGGCCGGGAGGAGGAGGGGGAAGCCTGGCACCGTGGCGATCCCGCGAGCAGGCTTCCCCTCCCTTCCGGCCTGGGAGCGGCTTGGGCTCCTCTCAGGCCGGGAGGAGGAGGGGGGAAGCCTGGCATCGCCGGATGCCAGGCTTCCCCCGCCCTTTCGGCCTGGGAGCCGGCCTGGGCTCCCTCCAGGCCGGGAGGAGGAGGGGGAGGACAAGGTTTAAAAATCAGGACTTTTTTTTTTAATTTCCTAGCCAGGAAATTAAAAAAAAAAAGTCCTACATTTTCAAACCTTGTCCTACATTTGTCCCGGTTTCGAGGTCCTCCATTATGGCAACCCTAGGATCATGACCTTTTTACACTTCCTGCTGGGCTTGCCTCTGGTTCCTGTAGTTTTGCCTTGTTTCACGTTATTTGTTCATTCATTACCCTTTATTTCACATTATTTATGCAATTCACTATATTTGTGCATTCATTGCCCCTTATTTCACGTTATTTAGGCCATTCACCAATTCAAAATCAGTCCAAAGCAACCTTGCACTTGGTTTGAGCATTAGACTATGACTCTAGAAAGAAGGGATTGAATCTCACTGGGTGACCTGGTGCAAGTCACACTCTCTCAGCCTCCTCAGAAAATGGCAATGGCAAACCCCACCTGAATAAACCTGCCAAGAAAACCCTGTGACAGGGTCACGAGAGAGAAAGAGAGAGCCCTTCCCTCCAGTTGGAGAGAATGAGTTTGCAAAAGGAAAGAGACAGAAAGGGCTGAGAGGAGGAGGGAGGCAGTGTGTGTGTGTCTCTCTCTGGGGAGGGCTGCTTCATCCCCAAAACAGCACCAGAAATATTCTGAGAGGCTCAGAGAAAAGCCCCCCACACCCGGAGGGAGGGAGGGAAAAAATGCAGCCAGCAAAGGAGCTTGGGAATTGTAGTCTGATTCAAAGGCAATCCAAGGATGACTGAGACATGCGTTCCATACCTGCCAAATTTGAATTGAATGCAACTTTGGAGTGGAACAGGATTTGTAAATTCTGTATTTCCCTGAATTTACATATTTCTCAGTTGACCCTGGATTGGGTTCAAATTGACCTAGCATTGATTTCAATTACGTGTGATAACCTCTCGCACAATAACATGAATCTGCATGAGTGCATCCGGGATCACACTGCATTGACCTCCCAATTTTCCTTGTGTGATAATGACCTAGCAGTTCACTTCTCCTGGTTTAAATGGATTGAAATGGGTTTCACTGTAATTTTGAAATTTCATGTTTAGTAGGGTTTTGCATTTTATTCCCTTACTACCCTGAAATATTGAATTGGACAAAATTATTCTCAAAATCCTGCAACATCTATACTCAGGACAAGAAGGCACTGTCAGAACAGTGAAGAAACAACATGGTTCCCAATTGGCAAAGGGGTCAGGCAAAGCTGCAAGACTGCATTTTATCACCCTAATTGTTCAACTTGTATGCAGAAAATATCATGTGAAGAGCAGGTTTAGACACAAAAGAAAGAGGAGTGAAGATAAGCGGAAGGAACATCAACAATCTTAGATATATCATACTACTAGCAGAAAACATCATAGACGTGAAGCAATTACTAAGAGATTCAGGGAAGAAAGTGCAAAGGCAGGCTTAATGCTGAACATAAAGAAAACAAAAATAATGACCACAGAGAATCTACACGAATTCTCCCTAGACAATGAGGAAATCAAAATAGTTAAAGAGTTTCCATATCTGGGATTAAACATTGATCACAACTGAGATTGCAGTCAAGAAATAAAAAGATGACTAGGAATGGGAAGGGCGATGATGAAAGAACTAGACAAGATCCTAAAGTGTAAAGATAAATAACTGAGCCATAAAGTTAGAATCATCCAAGCTATTGTATTCCCCATCACCATGTACAGATGTGAGAGCAGGACAATGAAGAAAGCAGATACGAGTCAAGATCGACTCTACAGCAGTTAACAACAAGCTCTGAATAGATTCTTTATAAGCACTAAAATGCTTACTAGCTTGTTTACTTGTATCTGTTTCCCCATTAATTTCAATTAAAAAGGTAAATCCCACAAGGTGATACCTCTTCAGACATTTCAGCTGCAGAAGTAGGATTGCTCTCCCATCCTACATATATTTTAGAGAAATGACAATATTTTCTAAAGACAGAACCTACTTTCCTGTTTCTTTCTTTCATGTGTTAATCTTAGCCTTCAACTTGCCTGTCAACTTATGATGACCCTATGAAGTTTTCTTAGGCAAGGAATTCGCAGAGGTGCTTTGCCATTTCCTTCCTCTGAAAACAGTCTACAGCACTTGGTATTCCCTGGCAGTCTCCTTTCCAAGTACTCAATAGGGCTGAGCCAAAATCAGGCAGGATCTGGTGCCTTTAGTTTATTTAGGCAGTTCCTTGCAAGTGCATCTTACTGTTCCTTCCAGGAGCTGCACCACCACCCCACCACCCCCATACTCTCCAACTGTCCCAGTTTGGCAGGGCCAGTACTCTTCCCACTTTTCCCCTTCATACTTGGCTTATTTCAGTTGCTGTAAACAGAGTTCAAAGTGTACCCAATTTAACTCAGAAAGAGGCAGAGGAGGGATAGAGTCTTAGGACCTTATTGCATGCAAAAATAAAGCAACTTACCCCTGCTGGGATACATTCGCTTATGGGATGCAATCGGGAATTATCGCATGAAAAATGCTACTGATGCTGCCGGGCGACTGCATCCTGGCTGCATCCAGCCTTCCAAGTTCCTGTTTTTGAAAAGCAGCCGGCTGAGTACGGCTGGGGGCCTGGATGTAGCCACTTTATTTTTGCATGCGATAAAGGTCCTTATCCTTCACAGTTGGGTAATTACATTTTTTTCCAGGCTTTTCTAAATTCAGTACATAAACTCAGGATTTCTCTGTTTAAAATAATAAAGTTCTGTGTTCTTCCTCATTAATAACTTTTTCTCTCTTCTTGCCAGGCCACAACCTTTTGACAAGACACTGGTGTTGCTTGGCCACCCATGTCCCAATTTTCCTCTGTGAAATGTTGAGAGTATGATTCTCTGCCTTTTTGTAAACTGCCTTGAGTTGCAGCCTGGGAGAAAGGTAGGATATAAATAAAGTGATACATGGATGGATGTTTGGGTGGAATCTCTTTTCCTGTTATTTTGATTCTGTTGGTTCATGTTCTAATTGCTGAAGCAGCAGAAAACAAACTTTCTCCATTGTCTTAAAGACATCTCTTCATATATAAAAATATAGCTATTCCATCACCTCTTAGTCTTCTCTGACTCTGTGGCCTGTTACAGACAGGCCAAAATAAAGCTGCTTCGAGTCACTTTGGAGGTATGGTATTTCAATGATGCATGCGTCCTAA
>NC_056522.1:322513553-322525972 GCF_019175285.1 Sceloporus undulatus | reverse complement strand
ACAATACCATAACATTGAGCCATGGCAGTTAAAGTGGTGTCAAACTGGATTATTTCTGCAATGTGGATGCAGTCTCAGTATTTAATTGGTAACTACTGTAGTGGAGATCTTACAGTGCAGGAGTGATATGTGTATGATAAGGGACCTTATGGAATAATTGTGCTACTACATTTTGCACTAGCTGCAGCCTCCAAACCAAGCCTAAGGGTACTACCATGCAGAGCACATTACAAATTTTCCATCTGGTGATTACCGGAGTGCAGATTCATGAGTGAATAGATCTTGACATTCTGAATGCTGTAACTATTGTTTTTATTATGAACTATTGACCAGGCAAATTCAGTTTATCTATCTAAATGATGAATTGTCCCAAGGTAGTTTTTCCACTGAAGCAATCAGTTCATTAAAAATATATTAACTGATGAAAAATAATAGCTTGAAGCAGGCTGTACTTTAGCAGGATAACAGAAAGAATCTTGTTGATTAATACAGTAATACTAGGTTTTGGTGTCAAAAATCTCCTTTTTTGTACTTTCAACCAAGCTCTATGTGAAATATGTTTTCCTCATTTTGTTCTTAAATACAATGTAAAAGTCTTAATTCAAAGCCATATGAGAGCAAAGATTGTCTCTTTTATACCATCTTGATTAAACAATTTTTGCTTTTTCCTTGACCAACTTCCCTACTCTTAGCAGGGCACTTTGGGCCATTTTATGCTATTTGAATAGGTTCTGAAATACTGATTACCTGCTAAAACATCCTGAACAATGCAAAGAAAATTAACCTATTATCAGCTAATTTATTACCTGGCAAAGTATGGACTAAAGCCAATGATGACTAAATAGAAGGGCAAGACTATTTTTCTTCTTATTCTTGGGCATTAGGAAGGAAGGTGTTTATTCACTTCTCTTATCCTTAATTTAGCCTCTCAGATGGATTGCATTGCAGGGTGGGCTATATTATAGCCAAGTCAGCAATGACACAGGAGATCCATGATCAGTATTTTCTGTTATGTAAGTTAAAAGTAGCTATAGGTATACTATATGGCCACTGCACAAGTTCATAGTCTATTTCTGGCCCTATTTTGAACTTAATGTGTTGGGTAGAGATCCAGCTTAACAATTGTACCTACAGATCTCCTGTGGATGCCACAGACAGAACCTTCTTGGTGGTGGCACCCTAGTTATGGAACACTATCCAGAGATGTTTGCCTTATTTATCTTTTCAATGTCAGGCAAGTACTGTATCTTTTTGTTATCTAAAGTTTCTAGATGCAACTGCTCATCCTTTTATTCAAGTTGTATTATGGAGGGAGGGCCTTTTGGCATCTCTATTTGTGTCCATACACATTAGATTTTAATACTTTTATTGTATAATATTACTGTAAATAAGAATATTAAGGACCCCTGGTGGCACAGTGGGTAAAATGCAGCCACAACATTGTAAATTTGATCCCAGAGGAGGGCTGCAAGGTTGACTCAGTTTTTCATCCTTTTGTAGATCGGTAAAATGAGTACCCAGCTTGTTGGGGGCAGTTAGCTTACACGTCAGGGACGTAGCCAAGGGGGGGGGTTCTTGGGGTCTGGACCCCCCCTTCCATTAGAAAAATGAATGGTGTGTGCTGCTGCGCCGCCGCGCTCAAGCCCCATTATAATGGTGGCACTTAGTCTGGACCCCCCCCCCCTTCCTAAAATCCTGGCTACATCCCTGTACACGTTGTAAACTGATTAAGAAGCACTAGTTTACTGATAAGCAGTATAGAAATAGAAAGTACTTGCTATTATTATTGCTCTAAGAGTAGGTAAAAAAGTGGAAAAACAAAAACCAAGCAGAGACACATACTAAAGCCACTATGTGGATGTTATTCTGTCTTCCTTCCTGCACCATTTTCCCAATCTATGCCTCCTTCAACATTATTTGCCATGTGAGAGATTGGAAGGTAACAAATAGATACATATATTGTATCTCTACATTTTCCCTTAGAAGGAGGGCTGGGGAAAGATTTAAATCAGGAAAATAGCATGAGGGGAAGTGTTAGCTTTCCTCTGAGCACCATTGCCTGAATTTGTCCTCTGTGCTAGGGTTGCCGTATTCCAGTCCCTCAAATCTGAGCATCTAATTTGTACATTATGCAAATTAATTATAATTAATAATATGCATCGCAGCTTGGCCATGAAATCCACTGGGTGCTCTTGGGCAAGTCACACTCTCTCAGCCTCAGGGAAAAGCAATGGTAAACCTCTTCTGGACAAATCTGGCCAAGAAAATCCCATGATAGATTCACCTTAGGGTTACCAGTTGGAAATGACTTAAAGGCACACAACACAAAATAATTATTATAATTTACATAATATGCAAATTAGACACCCAGATATGAGGGACTAATCACTAGATTATGGCAACCCAAGTGGGGAGGACAGATTCAGGCAATGGTGCTCAGAGAAATTTGCCTTCTGATTATGCGAATTCAACACATTAATCATTGTACTTTTTCTACCATTATTAGTACTAGTAACAAGCAAAGAACTCTTTTTTTCTTCTCCCTCCCACCCAAGCTAGTTTGAAGAGTGGGAGGCTATCAAACAACTCCAGAGAATAAAGAGATTCCCACTACTCTTTTGAGGCTGTTTGGAAGCAAAGTTCCACTGTGATGCCTAACCCTGTGCTGAAGCTGTTGACACAATCACCACACTAAATGAGGCCATGTCTAATTGTCTCCTTTCCTTTCCCACTTTCTGGACCTGTTGAGGGAAGAGAACGAAAGAATAAAATGACAATGCTATGTGTATGAAGTAGCAACTGGTGCCTGCAGGACAGGATGAGCCAGTGCCGGTCTTCACACGATTTTCTGCTTCATCGCCACTGCCACATTTTAACAAACCCAATGAGCTGCAACAGAGGAAAAATTAGGAGTTTACTGCTTCAACTGGCCCACCCAGCCAGGACTTTTTTAGACCCTTGAATCTGGGATTTTCCAGGTTTTCTGGGGCAAATGGGAACCCTACTCCCTGCGCCTCAGCTAATTTAATTTTTAGTATGATCATGGATCTCTGGCACCATTTCTTATTTTGCTAGCAGAAATTTCAGCCAAATGTAAGTGACTTGAGTAGTGAGGTTCTTGAAGGCACAGATGTTTTGTTCATATGGAATGAAGCACTGCCTTTAGACAGCCGACCTAGTGGGAATTTGCTGCTGCCCACTGCAATCCTTCATTCACTTTTAGGCCCCATTGCCACTGAACTATAAATCGAATCAAGAATTGGATTATAGGAACATTGTTCCCAATTAAACATGCATTCGATCCTTGTTTAAGGAAAATCGTTCCCATTTGAATCTGCGTTCGAACCAACTTTGATCGCTTTCTTTAGCTAAAACCCGAATCAGTGGTGGATAACCTGGGTTATCCTGTCACCACTTTTCCAGAGGTTTTCTTTGCAGCTGCTGTGCTGTATCCGCAGCAAACTAATGGGAACAACAAGGGTGCCCAAATCGGGGGAGGAGCAATGTTCAAGGGGCTGTCCCGGGGGGGGGGGGGGTCACCAGCTTTGTTCTCTTTCCTGGCATTCTCGGTGCTATTTCCCCCATTCACGTAGCCTTTCCCCAGTGGTGTGTAAAACTTTTTTTTTTTTAAAAAAGAAGAAAGTTAAACTGGGGTTTTTTTTAGAGGGAGGGGGAAAGAAAGGAAAGAGGAGAAGGGATATGGAGAAAAGGAGTCTGGTGAAAACATTTTGTGAGCGGAAAGGAAAAAGAGAAAGAGGAAAAAAAACCCAAAACCCTGAATGTGGCTCCTGCAGCCAGCCTTGTTTCCTTTTTTGAGACAGAGAAGAGGTGGCTGGCTGCTGCATTTTGGGGTGGTTTGAAGAAGGGTCCCCCTGCTCAGGAGGAGACATATGGAGGCCAGGAGCCTCTTCACTCAGGATCTTCTCAGCTTTGTGGGGGCTTACTGGGAAGAAAATGCCTTCCCCCAAATCCTCCTGAGGCAGGAATGCTGGACCTGAGGCTCTTGCTCGAGAGGAGCCCCATTGGGTTGCAAGTGGGTGCCTCTTTCTGCCTTGGAAAACGCTGAGGCTCCCAACTGTAATAAAAGGGCTTTAGGCTGCCTAAGCAACCCCCCAAAAATTAATGGGAGGAATGCTAAGAAATTCAACTCCCTCTCTCTTTATGTAACTATCCAACCCCTCAACTTTTTTCTCTTCAAATTCCACACATAGCCATCTTTCTCTCCCTCTCTTTGCAAATAATAATAATAATAATACAGTGGTACCTCGGGATACGAAATGCGCGGGTTACGAAATTTCCGGGATACGAAAAAGTTGGATTGGCAAAAACTGTTTCGGGTTACGAAATATTTTTCGGGTTACGAAATTCATTTCGGGTTACGAAATTCATTTCGGCGCGAAATTCAAATGCTATAGGCTTCCAGCGCTAACGGAAAGCTATTTCGGGTTATGAAATTTTCGCGTTACGAAGGGAATGGCGGAACGAATTAATTTCGTAACCCGAGGCACCACTGTAATAATAAATACTCGAGTGTGTAAAACTTTATTTTTTTTAAAAAAAAGAAGAAAGTTAAACTGGGGGTTTTTTGGAGAGGGAAGGGGAAAGAATGGAAAGAGAAGAAGGGATATGGAGAAAGGGAGGCTGGTAAAAACTTTTTGTGAGTGGAAAGGAACAAGAGAAAGAAAAAAAAACCCAAAACCCTGAACGTGGCTCCTGCATCCAGCCTTGTTTCCTTTTTTTGAGACAGAAAAGGGATGGCTGGCTGATGTATATTGGGGTGGTTTGAAGAAGAAGGGATTAGAACTGTACATCTAATCGCCTAATCACTTGATTTACAGCTTTAAAAAAAACAGTTCCAGAAAGGCAATGGGAAAAACCTGCATCAAAATACAATGGAGAAATATCAATGGGAATGAGAACATGGGTCAAGAAAAACCGAGTCCGTTTGCTCCATTTTGTAATGGGAACGATGGACCTGATTCTAATACGACTTGGAAACTTGATCCGATCCAGACTCGCAGTGATATACTTCACTTTATATGCCCAATGGGAATGGGGCCTTAATCTGCTAAACAATGGGGATTGTGAATTGTGCCAGGTCCAGGTCTCAGATCAGCTGATCCTTCAGATTTCTGAAGGCTGCCATGGGCCCCTGTCCAACCTTGCCAGGTGTAGAAGAGAATGCCAGAGATCAATCTGCTCAGCATGGCATGTTGACCTTCTGTTCTTCTTTAACCTTTCAAACGTTTTGTTCTCTTTCTGTGCCTCCTCTGTGTAGCAAATTATGTTTAGTGAGCCATACATGTGTAACATAAGATTTTTGCAGAGGCGGTGTGTGGCAGGCAGCAGTCACGAACACTGCATTTTAGTGGTCATTTGGGAATCTTAAATTATAAATACTGCATTGTAAGTGCCATTACAGAAAAGAGAGTATGCAGTAGAGTAGCAACTAGAATTTTAAAAGTTATGGGTTGGTCTTGTGTCTGAAAACATTGTCCCTTACAATTTTTGAAATACACTTAATTTAATTTTTCTTAGCTTCATAAAAATTTGCTAGAAGCTGATGGTAGATAACAATATTCCAGTTCCTCATTTATTCTAATAAGAAATCTGCCAGTCAGGATGCTATTATTTTCACTTAGAAGTTGGAGTTTATAAATGAAGGCAAATGACTGCCTGTATGTAGCACTTCGCCATAAAGAACTGCACCAGTCTGAAGGTTATTGATTGTTGCCATGACTTATTGAGATGAATAATTTGTTCTGAAGGTAACCCAAAACTGGTTGGTTCGTGGGACTTTTCTGTAAGATAGTTGCAGACTGTATTGGTTAGTGGCAGTCATTTGCTGAACTGAATGGTGGTTTCATGTGGCTATTCATTGACTAAAAGTTACTTCAGTTCAGCTGTCCATAAAAAAAGGCAACAGGGTTATATAGACTCTAATGCTTTTGCAGCATTCCCTCCCTCCAGACAACTTAGAATCATAGAATCGTAGAGTTGGAAGAGACCGCAAGGGCCATCAACCAACTCCTTTTCACTTCCCCATGGGGAATTGTTTCTCAAAACCTCTGGGAATGGCAGTTCACCTCTTAGATTGCAGCCCCATCCCCATTATATTATATTTTGAAAATCTGTTTCTCAAAACCAGAAATTGTTGTTCATTTTCTGGCAGTCAGAACAATCCGGGGGGGGGGGGGCAGTCCCAGAGACAGAAAATTGACCAATAGTCTGCAACAGATCATGGGCCCTGTTTTAACTGGTAAATGTTAAAGACACACACTCTGGAGCTGTAAAGACTAGGAACCTAATTTGTTAATATGAAAGCTAGGATACTCTGGAAACATGAGATTCAAGAATCTCAATTTTTAACTTTTCATGTATGCCTGATGCATTAGAGCAAACACACAGAATCCTGATTAGAGATGTAAATCCTCAGCTATTTTATCTGCAAAGGGAAGGATTAATAGTGGTTATGGATTTCTTCTCACTGTAGGATAAAATAAATATTTCTCTATTGTATTCTTTCCATATTTGAAAGCCCTGAAGTGTTGCAAGGTATTATTGTGTGGAGAAAAACACAGAATTACACAGAAAATGTGTTTCTTGTTCAGACAAACCAGTACCCAGTTCCCCCCCACCATGTTTTTCTCTCTGCATAATACTGTTCCTTAACAACATGTTAGATGTTTGATACCAGAGAAAAACTGCAAAAGTCTCACTGCTACGTATTATTCCAGGATCAGTGATTCCCAGAATGGGAGGTATACCCCTGTGTGTGCGCACGTGCGTGCGTGTGTGGTTGTGAGTAAAGATTTGGGAGACTGGTAAGGGAAAAGGGGACAGCAAGGGGCCTTCAGTCAGCATACAGAAATGTGTCATCTATAAACTGTGAACTGCTCATTGGGTAAGGTGAGTGGGTCGAAACCTATTTCTTATCACCAGAGCATCTCATTATGCTACAAGATGCTGCCAAGGCCTCTCAGGCATGTAATCCTGTTTTACCCTTTAAATGAATTCTGTTTTTCTGTATGCCAGGGATTGGAAATGTTGGTCATCCAGAAGTCAGCACACACCAGGAGTGAGGATGATGAAGATTGGGAGTCCAATAGCATTTGGCAACCATATATCCTGTACATACTTAGGTGGATCACAGGACCTTATCCCGTCATTTTATTATTTATATGTATTAACCTTTATTTATGAAGCGGTGTAAATTTACACAGCGCGTGTACATACAATCTTTTTAGTTAGACGGTTCCCTGCCCCTCGGGCTTAAAATCTAAAAAGACATGACACAGAAGGAGAAGGGAGTGGTGGGGGAAAGGGTAAGAGGTCCAGCAGTTCCTCTCTACCTCCAAGGCCTGACCAGGCGATGGACTGGAGGGAAGGCTTGGCTTCATATGGGATGGTTATCTTCTTCCAGGGAAAATACTACTCTCAGTAGGATAACACATTACGTACATGCAATACAGGAATGGTTTGATAAACAGGACACCAAAAGAACATCAAATAGTAAGTAACAATTGCAATGCCTGGGAATTTCCCAAGGGGATTCACATTAATTTCAAAGATGGGTCTTACCTGGGGATGCCCATAACCCTGGTGGCCCCCGTGACAAACCGCTTTGGGGGCCCCCTCCCAGTCCTGTCCGTTTGGCCCCCAGTCCCCAGTCCGGGGCCCGCGTGGCGCCAACCCACCTTCCCTGCCTCCCTGTGTGGCTGCGCCACCCACCTCCTCCTCTCCTCCTGCCGTTCCAGGCCGTGCGGGTGTGTGGAGGAATAGTGAAGGAGGAGGCGAGGAGGGAGGGCGGTGTGGGCGGGGAGGCGGGGGAGGGTGGCGGGGAGGTGGGGGGGTGGCGTGGGCACACGCAGGAGGCGCTCTTCCTCCTCCGTTGCAGGCCCCTCCAAGCGGAGGAGGGGCAGAGGTGCCTGCATGGACTTGGTGCCTCCCTGTGCACATGCACGCGCACGTACCAAGGCAGCAGGCACTGGCAGCAGCCACCCATCGCCTCCTCTGCCTGGCGCGCCTCTGCGCGGGCACTTCCTTTGGGCCCGGGAGGCAGAGGGCAGAGGCAGAGGAGGAGGCTGCGGCAGAGGTGGGTGGCTGCTTGCCTCCTGCCTTGGCACGCGGGCGGGGGGAGGGAGCGCGCCAAGGCAGCCACCCACCTCCTCCTCTGCTTGGGCCTGGGCTGGGCGGCAGAGGAGGAGGAGGGAGGAACGAGGAGGAAGGAGGGAGGAAGGAAGGGAGGAGGAGGGGCGGGGGGACGGAAGGTAAATGGGCGGATGGGGGGAGGGGAGATGAGGGAGAAGGAAGAAGGGTCGAAGAAGCGAGGAGGAGGATGGGGAGGACCGAAGAGAAAGGGGATAGGGGGGAAGGGGGAAGAGGAAGAAGGACGGGAGGAGAGGAGGGATGAAAGAAGGAGAAGGAGGAAAAGGGGATGAGGAGGGAACGAAGGAAGGGCGGGAAGAGGAGGGAGGAGTACGGAAGGCAGGCCGAAGAGAGGAGCGGAGAACGAGGAGGGAGGACAAGGGGAGCTGAGGAGGCACGGATAGGAACGGCTAGTGATGATGATGATGGCCAGCTTCTTTGAGGCAAGACACATGTAAGTTGCCTCTGATTTTTAAACAAACTCTAGCGCAGTGGAAAAAAACAAAAGTCCCTTGACCAAGTACCCACTTCTGAGGAAACACGTTGATCCGAGGGCAAAAAACCCACTTCTGTTAAATCACCTTGACATATTCAGTGTGATGAAACCCAAGAGTTTGGTTATGGAAAAGCCTCCGAATATGAAGAGGCCCATGTTAAGTAAACCATGTTCAATGCCCAAAGTGCCGTTGGAATGGGGGATGGGGGGGGGGGGGGCCAAGAACGGGAAAGTAGCATTTCTGTCATCTGTCTAGAATAATGCCCAAATGTCCTTCCATTGCACGCCTAAAAACAGCCTATTATAGTAACCTTTTAAAAAAACATCAAATTTTTTCACATGTCCTCCATTTTTAAACAAATGTGCCCCCTACATTTGAAATTTTGTCCTACATTGTTCCTCACATTTTGTCCCAGTTTGGAGGTCCATACTCTATGGCCAACCCTATCTTACCGCATTGTCCCAAAAAATTCTTGACAAGGATGTTATCCTGTCCTTGAAAAGTCAAGGGATAACCCTGGGTTGCATACGAGATGCCATTGGGAGGGATGGGTCATATCCGCCTCTTAAAGTTAATGCGCATAGATCCCGTCAGGAAAATGACGGATAAGGCGTGTGCGTAATCTCCTTAATACTGCAAGAGACTGTTCTGGGATGGAGTTGATGAATTTAGGCACTTGTTTTCATAAGGTGTCCGTTGGAAATGTCAAGCATGCCTATAAAGTCGGGAAGGGACCATTTGCTTGTGGCAGGCTTTTCTTTGCTCACCACCCCCTCATGATCTTAATGTGTACCCTTGCGTTAGTTTTCTAGACTGTTGTACCTGGTTTATAGAATTGCCAGTGAAAAATTATTTATTTACAGTATCTCTTTTATGCTTCCCTTCCTTTTCTCCATCATCTGGGAAAGTTGAGAAGAATCACCACCTCACAGTGATCGGTTTTCCTTGCTTTCATGAGCATAGTCTTTTCCCAGTGGTTTCGTATTCTCACAACATGGAGGGTGTTCTGTATATTCCCCACATCTCATTCCGCCAATATGGCATAACTGATCTGGGTAACTGCATCGGATGAGTCTTTTTCATGGGGCCGTTCAATGGGCCATTTACACCAGTTTGCTCTCCTGTTGCACTGTCACATAATACCGTGGTCAAAGCCCCAATTTGGCTGTGTACTGTTTCCAAATGGGAAGGCCAGTTCCACACCAGATTTCATGCCATCCCTCCCTTAAATCAAATTTTTAAAAAACTTACCTTTTGCTTTGGATTATCCAGGAAAATGTTTTGCCCCATTACACTAGCCCTTCCTTCTTCCTAGTCGACCTTTGTATGAACTCAATATTAAAGGGATGTTTTAGGCATGCAGTCAAAAAGGCAAGTGCATGTAAGTTGCAAAATGCAGTGGGTAGCCACAGCGGGACATGTGTGTAGACAAGCTCGGCCTGGTGTTGCTCAGAAGTGCCCAGGTAATGAGAGGGTTTGGGGCAGTTTTCAGGACCAGAATACTCCAGGAAACAGCCTAGGTATTCTGGCTAATGGAGACCCACCCAAAGTCTTTGTAATTCCCACACAAGGGTCTTGCCCTAGTGGGTGGCCACAATCAGAGCTTTCTAGAACTGGTTGAAGTTTTGGCTGGAGCCCAGCCCTTGCAGAACATGCACTTATTCCTCCTGTCAACCATGAAGCATGAAGAGGAATGTTCTCCCTGTTCTTTCAAGAAAAGAAATACTCAGTGACTACTTCTTCACTTTTCAAATTACCCCTTATGTCCTTGTATCTGAAGCCCTAGAGATTACTATGTTTAGTTACTTGGTATAAGGCTCTGTAATCCGTGGAAGATTTACAGTCATTACTATATTGTTTGGAGGGAGCCATCCAAAAAAGAACACAGCCATACGGGCTGTGTTTTTTTTCCAATGTGTGGGGCAACACCCCCCTACCTATTGCATGGAAGAAAACGCAACTTTCCCTAAATGTTCTGTAGAATGCACCATGGCCATGGTTCTCAGCAGCCATGGCTTCACTCAGAAAGGGCAAGCACAGCATTTAAGTCGACAGCTGCATAATTTTGTTTAAAGCCATCAGTGTACCAGGCGTCTTCTGACACCGAATGGGGAGGGTGGTGGTACTTCCTTGTAGAAAATAATTGAATGGGAATGAATAAATCAAATCTAGTAAGCAATTTCAGCAAAGTTATGTCCTTCCTTTGTTGCATTGGAGAGGACCCCTCCTGTTTTGATATGGAGTTGCATAAATACAGATTAATCTGCCATTCTATGACCCGAGTGGATGCCATTACTATCATCCTTCAGTCACACGTACGGCCAGGCACTCGGGAGTCGCTTGCGGGCTCTGGTTTTCCCCGGCCACTCTAAGGGCGGTGAGAAAATGTTAACAATCGGGCTGACGCCCAGAGAGTCAGCACCACTCAGGTAGTCATCCGCCCTACTCACTCTTGCCTTGGAACAATGCTTCAATCCCATCACTGACATTTCACCCACCACAAGTTAATGCCTTGGCCTTCAAAGTGATCCAAAACCCCCTTTCAAGGAAGGCACCCCACCATTCTGGCCCTTTTCATTATGCTTAATTTGCCCCCCTAGGCGTGAAAAATCCAACTATAAATATCAGTGCTCTTCCTTTGTTTCCCCAGCGGAATCCTAGTAATAGGGCAGCTATGCTGCCAAGTTTTATTGGCCGCTCCTCTCGCTCACCCAATCCCCGTTGCCTCTGCCTTTAATTTCTTAATCATTGTGAGCAGTTGTGGTTCTATGTTTTGTATGATGTTGCACTCCCCTTTGAAAATAAAACTCATTACTTGTTTTTTAGAGCCCTACCCCTGCGGGAAATTCCCTTGTGTCTCTGGACTTGATATACACCGGGATTTTGTCCCAACGGCTATGAGCCCAGCCAGTAATTATTGCTACCTTTAAGCTAATTTTATGCCCCCAAATCTCAAGGGTTACACGTTCCTTCAGTCTGACATTTATATTGTACCCCATCTTTCTTCAGTAGAATCTCAGCTTTTAGTGCATTGGATGTGGTACGCTTCTGTTCATAAAATCTGTGTCTTGTACATGGTTTCACACTTTGAGAAAACTTAATTCAAATTTTTCTCCCAAAGCAGCTAAGGACCTTGTTCAGGGACTGTCACCCTTTTGTGCCCATTGGCTAAAGTTGTTATTTCTATTGTCTGGGAGTTCTCCAGGGACCAGATAGATCAATCAGCCAGCACTAAAAACACTTGTTTGCGTCGTCGCTCACAATACAGGAAGGAACCTACCATGTTCCACATTACGCATCATAGAACTGAGGTGGAAGAGCCAGCAAGGGCTCCATCCAGTTCCAACCCCACCCATGCCATGCAGGAATACAAAAATCAAAGCACCCCAAAAAACAGATGGCCATCCGCCTCTGTTTGAAGACCTCTAAGAAGGAGACTCCAGAGGGAGTTTGTTCCACTGTCGAACAGCCCTTACTGTCAAGGAACGTTCCATCCTAATGTTGAGGTGGAGTCTCTTTTCCTGGCAGTTTGCATCCCTGCTCTGGGTCCTAGTTCTCTGGAGCAGCAGAAAAACACAGCTTGCTCCCTCCTCAATATGCCATCCCTTCAAATATTTAAACAGGGCCTTCATATCACCCTCTTCAAACCTTCCTCTTCTCCCGGCTCCAACCATCCCCAGCTCCCATAAGTCATTCCCTCATAGGGCATGCTTTCCAGACCTTTTCACCATTTAGTTGCCACAGCTCTGAGGATGTGTAAGAATAGTTGACTTG
>NC_056522.1:322502270-322513528 GCF_019175285.1 Sceloporus undulatus | reverse complement strand
AGCCCCCCCAGTCGCCTGAGGGACAGCAACCCGGCCCCCGGCTCAAAAAGTTTGCCTACCCCTGGTATATGTGTTGTGTTCACCCCAAAAATACCTTCTTGTTTTAAAGATATTGCTTTCATCTATTTGCTGTATTAAAACTATCAATTTACTAAAACTCATATGATTAATCCATATAACTTTTAAAAATTCAGCTGCAGTCCTCTTTTGTAACATACCGTTAACAAGTGGAAAGGCAGGGCTGTATCATCTAAGGGCTTCTACATGTGAAAATGACACAGCCAAGTGATAATGTGAGGGGATTAAAACTGAAGTAAATCAACACTCAGTGCCTGTGCTATACTAACTATGCTTCAAACATTCAAGCTATGTCAATATGTTTCTTAAATATAACCTATCAGACCTATGTTCTAAGAAGGTAAGGTGCAAAAATGTGCTCATCTCTGAGGCAGGAGGAACAGATACACATGCTGTACTTCATTTTTTCCCAATAGTTAACAGCAACTGTGTGAAAGTCTTCTATGAGGAAAATTCACAAGACGAACAACTGCAATCCTTTACTTAAGGATATAAGTACATAATCCTGGGAATAAATCCATGAAACTAAATGTGGTTTGCTTCCAAGTAGACACAGAGGACTGAACTACACCTACTCTCAGAGCAACCAAACACTATTTAAAACATCTGTCCCTCTGCTAATGTAAAAAACAAAAGTTGCAGAGATCCCAGTCAATAAACAGAGATTAAAAATAAAAAACAACCGATCCCACACCATGTCTATTTTGGGCCCAATTTATAAATAGGTGTGTTTTGAAGCTTTACGGTGAGGATTAATTACTATCGGTATTACAAACTCTGTAACTGGACTTGTATCTGACTTTCTCAAAACTATTTAAGTTAGGGTTTGTCTACACCGGTCGGAAACCCCATACTCACCCCATAGCTGCAGGACTGTTTCCCAGTCTGCACCAACTCTGATAATGCCACATTCACCATGGTGAGATCGGAGTAACAGTTTAAAAAAGGCAGTCCTACAACAATCACATGTTCTATATTGTTGAGTATTTCTGGCCACATGGCCATGCCTTCACCACTGATCTAGATTTTCCAGGTGAATGCAAGGTGGAAAGCAGTTCTTTGTTCTCTGGATTTTCAGAGAAAAGCCCTGCATTGCCTGAGAATGTTGTGTGTCTGGGTCACAGCTGCTACAGGATGAATACTGGGTTTCCTAGCAGTGTAGATAAGCTCTTGCAGAAATGTAACAGTTTCCTTCACCAATGTGTTTTCATTCCAGCATCTTCCATGTCTACATTTGTATATGTCAAGCTTGATCTTAAAAGACAGAAGAGCTAATACAAGTGGTAACATCTTTCATGTAGGTCCTTGATGAGGCAAACAAATACTTACTTCCACTTACTTACATGTGGTATGGGATAAATAATGGTATATGGAAGAATCTCAAAATTAAGCCAAATTATACAGAGGAATACAGTAATTAGGAGTTTCTAATCCATCAGAAGAAGCACACAGCAAGATAAACCACTCTTTTTGTCATTTCCACCCATTGATGTTCTCACAAGCTGGGTGCACATTTCCTTCCCCTTCACATCTTTTGGAACCAATAGCCTAATGAGGAACAGAAAGAAGCTCATCTGCTGCTTGGTGGAACAGCAAGTGTCTCACCTTTCATGATTTGCATGAGAACAGCAAACTTTATTAGGCTACTTCTGGAAGGCCCACAGGGCCCAGTTTCTGAATGATGATCAACTAATTTCCATCTCGGGTGATCATCAAAAGAACCCTGCAACATTAAAACTAGTCCCAAAGTCTGCTCATTTTCCATTTCCCTCTTCCATCCCCTTATCATTTTGTGTTGTGTTATTTAGATGGTAAAACTGAGAACAAGAATTGTCTTTTGGGCACTTGATCTGTATGCTACCCCAGGAGTCTATTTAGCCAAAGAGCAGAATAAAAAATTATTTCAATAATAAATATAGAAGTACTATTCTGTAATTTAGCTAACTTTTGGGAGAGCATTGCTGCAAATGGACAGTTGATTTTTAGCACAGTCATTTTCCGAATCCTCTGAGCTTGAAGAATACTCTGAAAATTAACATGGAATTAATAATACCTTTATGATTTGAACCAAACATAAAAGTAACATTACTACATAGGAACTGTTTGTTAAGAACAATTTGTAGTCCTGTGATGAGTATATAAAGAAGCCATTTAACAATCATATGTGCATAAGGTTCATTTAGTGCCTTCCCAAACTTTTAATATGCTCTGAGAAAAATCTTTTCCTCACAGTACTCTTGTTTTCTTATTAAATTTTTTTTAAATGTACAAGAATTCAATCAGTAAAACTTTCCTATCACAAAGGTGCTATAATGAGAACAATTACTTCATTTCTACATGTTGAGCAGCAATTAAAGGTTCCACCAGAAGAGGTAATAACCTTCCAGTGAAGTAAAATGATTAGTTTGTCCTCTGAATATTGTGGAAACTGGAGCACAAGTCACAATTAAAATGTTTTTCTCCACCTTTTTCACAGAGAGAGCAGAATCAGAACAGAATCAACCCATTAAAATATACCATAAAAAGAACAAAGCAAAAAGAAACCGAACAAAACAGCCAGGGAAAAAACTAAAGTAGCAAAATGTGCATCAGTGGCACAAACCTACAAATAATCAGTTTTCATTATTGTTGAAAGTCCATCAGAAAAGTCCTACTGTCATCATCCAGCAAAGGAAAAAGAGTGGCACAACCAGCTAGGTCTATATAAAGAAGGGCATTCCACAGTTGATACAACCAAGGGTGCCCACATGTCAAATTTAAGACAGATGGGGAATATAAAATAGACTTCCTGATGGCCATCTAATAATGATTTCAAAAGAATTAACCTTGAGGAATCTCAAGGACCCAGGTTATTATGGTATTTAAATAGGGGTATCGGAACTTTGGATCAGGCCTGGAAACAAAAAGGCAGGCAACATATATAAAACACAAACAGTATTAGATTTGCATGCTTTGTCCAAGGAACTCTAGCAGCCCCTTTTCTGAACAGCATAAACAGATGATATCACACTGAACCTTGTCAACCTTCATTATCTCTAAATTACAATCAAAACACATGTGGTTTCAAACATAGTTCATTCACGTGTTCCCTTGAACCCTGTATGTGATAATATGCAGGACACAAACCCTTCCATTCTTCAAAATCACTTAGAGATTACACACAACATTGTGCAAAATATTGTTTATACAGTACTATTCATTTTCCAGGCTATCTGACAATTGTGCACAATGGCTAGCAATAATTCTCCAATAATGTATTTTCCAATGTGGTGTGCTCCAGATGTTTTCAAACTACAACTCCTACCCAGCTAGGTTTCTGGAAGCTGTACTATCAACATTTCTAAATCAACAGATTGAGTAAGACTGGTCTAAATTATCAGGCAATGAAGCATATTGACCAGTGATTATATGCACTCTTAGTTCAATTCACATTAGCTCAATCATATATAAATACACAATTTATGAACACAGGTTCACCAGGCCACCTACCAGTCCAACTAGTGATGAATACAACAATGGTGGCAGCTGTCCTAGTTACGGAGGAATAATCACCACTGAAAAAAAGTGAAACTTAGGGGTGATACACATAGGTGCTTTGTGACACCCTGACACCAAAATTAGGGCTCACTACGGTGCAGCATCTATATGCACCGAGCCCTAATATCAGTGTCATCACATCACAAGTCTGCGCCCCTGTCCACACATAATGGTGCCAGAGTGCCCACACACCTCTAGGCGGAAGCGGTGTCATAAGGGCTGCAGCCCTTATCGCCCCGCAAAAAGGAACCGCTCTAGGCAGCTCCTTTTTTGCTGCACCATGTTGCCGCCCTGTTTGGTTGCTTCGGCAACATGGCACAGCAAAGAGGGGCAGCATTTCAGGGGCCATGTGTATCGCCCCTTACTTTATGTATAAGTATGCATGCACTGCAAGGGGAACTGGGAGGGAAAACTCTGGAAAATTCTTTTTTTGAAGAGAAAATTTAGTATGAGATGTGGTTCCAATCCTCAGGACTTACTTAGATCCATGTGTACAACATGGGAATTCTGCTTCATAAAAAGCTCCATCTACTAGTCATTGTTACCCTCAGCCTCTTATTTCTCCCTTGTTACTTGTCTATTCACTCACAATGTAAACAGGAGTGGTAACTGCAGAGATTCCATCCAATACTTTCTCTATACATTGTCTCATTTCTACTTGGGAGCAAGGCCTCACTGAATACATTCCCCCCCAAGCCTACCTCCTTCTCATCCACCTGTCACACTAAGTTTCTTTATCTTCAACCAAGTCCAGTTATCTATTAAAATTTAGTACAGTCTTACCAAGTAAAATGCTTTTCAGTCAATTAACAACTTATCTCATTTTGTGAATTTACTCATCTTCTAGACACTAACAGCTTATCCAACTGTTTGAGCATGAAAAAGGTGGGAAGGTTTTATCTCAAGTGCCCCCTAGTTTAATTACTTTGTGCATTAAGACAGTCATAATGAGGGAGAGAGAGGCAGGCTAGCTCCACCAGGCCTGCCTGGAAGAAGAAGAGCCCTCCTTCCGGTCCATCTGCCTTGGTCCAGGCCTCAGAGGAAGAGAGGAATGCTGGTCCTGATCTCCTCCCCCCTCCCCATTCCCTTCTCCTTTTGTGTTGTGTCTTTTAGATTGTAAGCCTGAGGGCAGGGAACCGTCTATTATCCCCTCTGTTGTAAACCACTCAGATTCCCAGTGACTGGGCGGTATATAAATAAACCCTATTATTATTATTATTATTATTATTATTATTATTATTATTATTATTATTGAAGCAATCCCAAAATAGAAAATTCTGACTTTAAAAATATAAATTTATCCAATGAAAATTACTTTGTTATTTCAGCATTCACATAACTTCTCATGAACTCAAAACAGCTTTTATATAGTTATGTATAGATGCAATCCTTATTTACCAGACAGCCTATCTGACCAAATACCACACTTCCTTCTAAGTAAACATACATGAGCTTGCATTATACATACATTAGACTTTCATACCTTCAACCTGATTTTCATCTTGTATCACCAACTGGAAACCACTGTTAGTTTTTTGTTCAGATATTTCTTGTGAGCTTTCCAGTTCCATCACTCCACATTCCTCTGCATTCACATGAGAAAAAATTGATTTATCTTCTGTGTGATCACTGTAAAAGTCAACCTAGAAATGATTGTGCAAAGAGAGAGTTTCAACAAGCTTATCACTCTTCTTGTATAAAACTGTTGTCTCATTATCATTTCAAACCCCATTAATATATTCTATATCATAGTTCCACTAGATAAAATGAAGGGTTTGATAGCACTTTGGAAGAACATAAAATCTGATGCATTTATTACAGGCTTGTAGAGGATGAATTCAAGACAACATGACCCTCTCTCTGCTCAATCAGTTGTACAGCTGTCAGATTTAGAACTATGCCAATGCTTATTTCTGCTACACTAAAAAAAAAAAATGCAAGAGCTTGACCTAAGACTACAGAGAGATCAAGTTATGAAAGTTATTCTAATATAAAAGGACTCACAAGGAAAACATGAACATACATTAAGCATCTTATATTCTATGAATCATCATTTCTGCAGTACCAAGTTAAGGCTCACCTTTCTTGGTGCTGTTATTGCTTTACACAGATGAGATAAATGGAACTGCAAACACTGTGTCAACAGGAGGTGAAAGAAGTTAGTGCACCTAGACCAATTATGAAAAAGATATCTGGCATCAGAAACCCCCCTAACTGGGACATTTTATTTTCTATTTTGGTCCCATTAAGAGTATTTTTTGATCAGCATGAGAGACTAATAGCACAAATAAGACATGATCTCCCTCTGTCCCAGTCACTCATACAAGTATGGATTAGTAGCAATCATACAGAATTAATGGCTAATAATTTGTGGACCCAAAGCACAAACCCTTGAAAGCACTGTGGGTTTAATAAATACCTTGAACGGGTCTGGCTCTGGTGTTAAGACCTCTAAAGAGGTACTTAAAACTTTGGTTCCATGATTGATTCTTGATTTAGATGCTGGCCTTGAAATTTCATCCAGGCTTCCCCGTGTAATATCCATCAAAGCCTTAAATAAATAGATAAAGAAAGCTTAATTATATACCACTTATTAAACAAGTGAATAATCTAGCAAGGGAAAAAACAGGATCATGAAAATACATCTATACTGCCAGGCCTTGGAACTTTACAGTAGATTTTGAAATGGAAATTTCTGGTCTAGGAGTACAATGCCTAGTCAACAAAATCCTATTCAGCCCAACCACCTTCTTCTCCAGCCCATCTGAAATCATTCATGAAACCATACAAAGGGAAAGGTCTTCTCTCTCCCTGCATCATTCTGTTGTGATTTAAATTGTGATTTTTATGTTTGTTCTGTGACATCTAAAAATCTTTGGAAATAGGTCAAATTATAAATGTGTTTCAATAAAGACATAATACAGGCATACCTGAGATAACACATCTCTGAAAAAGAAGCTTCTCTTTACAAAAATCTTTTTTATGCCTGCCCAGCCCTTCTTTAACACATTCTATCTATCTGAAAGTTTTTAGCAGGATCAACATTGTGAAGTCGAAGGCTTTCATGGCCATTTGTGGGTTTTGGGGGCTAGGTGGGCATGTTCTAGAAGAGTTTATTCTTGACGTTTTGCCTGCATTTAGATGAAGGCAAAACATCAGGAAGAAACTCTTCTAGAACATGGCCGCATAGCCCGAAAAACCCACAAAAAACTAAGGATCAACATTGTTGACGATGAATGAGGGCTGTAAAACACGTACTTTCAGTCTTGAACTGCAGCAATGTGTCTGCGATAAACAATGCAATAAAAACTTGATCTGAGAAAGAAAGGGATTCTGCTCTAGCTGGCCTATTATAGTTGTGTGTGCCTACTCAGGCTCAAAGGCAAGGTAAACGCAGCTGATGCAAGAATCTCTTATTAAGCATGCATGAACCACAACACAGAGAGAAAAGAGGAGAACATATACGTCTGCTTTACCAGCTACCCCCAGCATGCTAGACATGCATTTGGTAACCAAAATGGAAATACAGTCAACCCTTCACATATGCGGCTTTAACTTTTGAGGAGTAATTATTCGCGGACTTAATATGTTCTCTCTCATAGAATCATAGAATAATAGATCCCTCTGAGGAAACTTGCCAAGAAAACCCCATGATCCCATTGCCTTAAGAGTCGCCATAAGTCTGGTGTGCCTTGAAGACACAGAAACAACCCACTGGAATTAAGAGGACCCATCTCTTGGTAAATACACCTAATGTTGGGTTACTCACTATAACAATACAATGTCTATTCACGTATGCAGTCCTTGCAGCCTATACATACGCATATCCCTCCACATCTGCTAGGGTTAGGGGCACAAGACCCCCGTGAATATGGGGAAAGTACAAATAACAAAAACACCATGTTTTCCCTGAGAGGATACCTCTCTAGGGACCTCTAGGTCCTCCGGTGCGACTCTGGCCAACGTCCGACAGACACTGGCCACAGAACTGCCCTGGAGGAGCTATAAAGGCCCTGTGCAGTGGTCTCTCTAGGAATCTCTAGGGCTTTCACTGCCACTGTTAGTTAAAGTTGACGACAGAGTTGCACTGGAGGACCTAGATATTCCTAGAGAGAACATATTAACCAAATCCGTGATCAGTACAGTATACTGTATATATATGTCTGTGTGTGTGTGTGTGTGTGTGTGTTGCCAGATGCTGAACTACAACTCCCATCTACTCTGCCTTTGGCTATGAAGATGGGAGTTGCAGTCCCACAGCATGTGGATGAACTAACACTCCTCCTTGAGAGAAAATCACATTTCTTGAGCTGCTGGATATGTTTTCCTCCACTGCCATTCCCTAACAGCATTTCCCTTCTTTTTTAGCACACTTTCGCTGCATCCGCGCTGGAGAAATAACCCGGTTTGGTCCCGCTTTAACTGCCCTGGGCACCAGATGGTGCCACAACCAATAGCCATTCCCAGAATTCCCTAGTATGGAGCCCAGGGCAGTTAAAGCGGGACCAAACCGGGTTATTTCTCCGGTGCGGATGCAGCCTTTTGTCATCAAACCCTGTTTTAACTCACCCGACACAGGTTCTGACCGCAGCCCTCTAAAGGAGGCCGGATGAACAAAAAAAGGCCCGTAAACAGCCACCCATGAGACTCTCGGCTTGGTGGTTGCTATGGCAACCCCACCATACGGCCATTTAGAGTTAGGAACTAAGGGCGGAAGTTGGAAGCCTTGGCCATTCCGAGCCTTCGTACGCATGCGCACTTTCCTTACTTTTGTGCCCCCTCCCCTTGTGGGTGGAAGAGTTCTAAAGCGCTTCACGGACCTTTTGAAAAGAGGGTGGGGGCTGTTTGCGCATGCGCGCGCCTTATACATAACCCAAGCAGGTACAGGCTGCCTTATAGACGTATAGAATGGAACTCGTTCATTGGCTCAGCGGGAGGCGCCAGCAGAAGGGCACGGCGTCAGTGACGCTAAGCCCCACCTAATGAAGTCATGCCCTTCCTCTGGCAACGGCGAAAGGCATGCTGGGATTTTTAAATATCCCCCCCTCCTTCAAATACAAATACTCAGGGGAAACAATCCTGAAAAGAAAGAAGTTGGCAGCAGGAGCTTTCCTAGATCTAAGTCTATTTCCTCAGATGCATTTGGAGATGATAATGATGATGTAGAGAGATGTAACACCTTTGAGACTCACTGAAAGAACGAAGTTGGCAGCAGGAGCTTTCCTAGACTAAAGTCTACTTCCTTGGGTAGTCTAGGAAAGCTCCTGCTGCCAATTCCTTTCTTTCAGTGGGTCTCAAAGGTGCTACAAGATCCCTTTACATAGAGAAGAAAAGTATGTTAGAAGAGAGGATGTGACTGGAGAGATATGCAGGCAGGATATTATGTGTGTGCGTCCGTGTGTGTGTGCATGTACACACACATATATATAGTTGCCCCTCTGTTTTCGTTGGGGATCTGTTTCTGGACCCCCCTCCCCATGAAAATGGAAATTCTCCTATATTCATGCACCATTGGCTTGAATGGTGGCGCACACACACCCCATTTTGTCCCCCTCTGTTTGCTGCCCGCGAATGGGCAAGGGATGCGGACTTCAAGTCCACGAAAATGGAGATGCAACTGTATATGATATATATAGAGAGAGAAAGCGTTATTAACCAATTGAAGAGGATATGTAACTAATACTAGTGTTCTGGCAGTATCCTCTTGTCATTACAGATTTCTCATCAGGACCGTAACGTCTTTAAGAGCATTCCACAGCCTTTCCTGAGTTATGCAGTCAAAGGTTTTGCTGTAGTCTAGGAAGCACATGTTGTTTTTTCCCTGGAGTTCCTTGGTGGACTCCATTAGCCTTAGTATGTCTGCAGCATGGTCCCTAGTGCCTCTGCCTTTCCTGAACCCACTTGCACTTCTGATTTCTCTCTCCATGTACGACTGGAGCCTATGTTGCAGAATGGTAAGCCTATTTTTTCTTGCATGGGACATTAATACTGTGGTCCTATAGCTGCTGCAGCCTTATTCAACATGGAAAATGGTGTGCACACACTTTTTCAAGCATCTGACAAAAGTTGCTGTCTGTTTTGTGCTTGCCTGAACAGAGAATAAATGCATAATAAACTATATTGTTTGTTATTTATTGTTATCTTTCATATATTAACCTTACTCTAAGCTCTCACTAGATTCAACTAAAAGGTTAGGATTTCTAATCAAAGCTGCTTGGATTTTGTTGTATCAAAATCCTGCATAAAATCTTGGAATGGAAAGATCCAGAGTTTTCCTGCCCAGAAAGCTCCACTGGGTTTGGCTTTTATACCTGGTAATTTTGGATCTCTGCTAATTCTTTTGTATTTTCTTTACTACAAGATGATTTATAATAAAGGATATAAGAAATAAGGTCCCAAGAGGGTGAAAATAGTTTACTGTATGTCAGCAGTTTGACAGATTTTAATATTTGTTCAGGAGTGATGTAAGGAGAGTTTTAGACATGCTGTTACTGCCCAGGTTAGGTTTAGCAAAAATAAATAAACAAATAAAACCCTGCTATTGTTGGAAAGGAAGCCAAAGCCAAAACCCTGAACAGATATTGCAAAAAAACAAAAGAACAAATGAAAGGTTTGCCTTAGGGTCACCATAAGTCAGAAAGGACTTGAAGGCACATAACAACATTTGTTGGAAAGCAAGCTGGAACTTTAAGTCTGGTTTGCAGTATTTGCATTCAGAAACAAAGAGCACTGAAGAAGCTTGTGACATGGTCACGGGTGGTCAGACTTCGGCCTCTGTTGCCCTATCTGTTGGAGTTCCCCAGGGCTCTGTCTTGGGTCCCCTTCTGTTCTCTCTATACACACTGTCTCTAGGTAAACTCATCAGTTCTTTTGGTTTCTCCTATCATCTGTACGCCGACGACACTCAGCTGTATCTCTCCACCCCTGACCTTTCCCCAAGGCTTGAACAGCAAGTTTCTTCTTGTCTGACTGCCATCTCTCAGTGGATGCGGCTTTGGCGCTTGAAGCTCAACATGTCTAAGACTGAGCTTCTCGTCTTTCCACCTAAACCCACCCTTCACTATTCCTTTTCTGTTTCTGTCGACGACACTTCTATTCAACCAGTTCATCAAGCCCGCAGTCTTGGCTTCATTTTTGACTCTTCTCTGTCATTTATTCCCCAGATCCAGGCCACCGCCAAGACCTGTAGATTCTTTCTCCACAACATTGCCAAGATCCGTCCATTCCTCTCAGCCTCTACTGCCAAGACTCTGGTCCATGCCCTAGTGGTTTCGCGACTAGATTATTGTAACCTCCTTCTGATAGGGCTTCCTCTTTCACACCTCCATCCTTTAATCTCTGTCCAGTATTCAGCTGCCCGTATTGTCACATCCGCTCGCTGCTTTGACCATGTTTCACCTCTTTTATCCTCCCTTCATTGGCTCCCCTTCCCCTTCTGCATCCAGTACAAGCTTTTATTATTGACTTTCAAAGCCCTCCATGGATTGGCCCCTCCTTACTTATCTGACCTTCTTTCTCCTTACATTCCTACTCGCACCATCTGCTCTGGTAGTCAATGTCTCCTGTCACAGTGTAGGACTACCACTGCCCCCTCCTGAATTCATCCTTTCTCGCTTGCTGCCCTTTACTCCTGGAACCTTCTT
>NC_056522.1:322492209-322502245 GCF_019175285.1 Sceloporus undulatus | reverse complement strand
AACCTTCTTCCCCCACATGCACACCTCATCACTTCTCTACCCAGTTTCAAAACTGAGTTAAGACTATATTGTTTAGAGAAGCATTCCCAGAGGTGAGCCCTCTCTGACCCAGGAGCCTCCTTTTAAGCATCCATTAAGAAGCCAAGCCCTTCCTCCAGTCCATCTGCCTTGGTCCAGGCCTGGAGGTGAGAGAACTGCTGGACTGATCCATTCCCCACCACCACTCCTTCTCCTTTGTGTCGTGTCTTCTTAAATGTAAGCCTGAGGGCAGGGAACCGTCTTAACTAAAAGATTGTATGTACAGCGCTGTGTAAATTTACAGCGCTTTATAATAAAGGTTAATATAATAATAATAATGAAAGATCTTCAGATAAATTAAAAGTTTCTGAGAAGCAAAGAAATCTGGTTCTCATTCCACAGTACTTCACATAGGGTTTATCACACGGGGCTAATTTTGGATCAAACAGAGATTAAAGCATATTTAAAGCATCCCGCAAATAAAGCAGAAATGACGAGTAATTGTGCAAATGAGAATCACACGCAATAGCGGAAATAAAGTGATATCGGAAATGCATTGTCACTGAAATCCTGGAAGTAAAAAGATGCGCGTTAATGCTTCTTTGTGACCACTTTAATGGTGGGTTTTGTGCGACAGTGTGTGAAATCATTTTGCGTAATTGAGCAATTTTTCTAGGTTTCACGGGAGATAAACTCCCAATCTCCATTGTGTTGAAACTCCTAGCTGGGTTGAGTACATTTACTCCACTCCAATTCTCCATTCACCCACCAGGTGGTAGCATTTACCTTTCAGTTATTGTCCTGTTTCATCAAACCATAAGACTGTTTGAAATTTAATTGCAAATATCTGTAATTTTCACTAATGTGTTGTTTCTGACTAAGATGTACTACATACTATAAATTGGGAAATGAAGATTGAGATTAGTAGTGACTAAGCTTCTCCCTCCCTCATGCAACTCCAGCTTGGTCAGATATTGGACTGCAACTCCCAGCTGCCTAGGCAGCATAGGCCAAGGATAAGGTGTGCTGGAAGCTGCAGTTCAGCAACCTCTGGGGAGCCACCACAATTCCCACCTGATTTATTAAATCTTGCATGGTCACACATTAGAGGCTGAAGTTGATTGCAATCCATGTTTTTCCCTTGTTTAACCAACAACCACTGAGTCTTTAAAAATGTCACAATGCCTCCCTTCCATACTTTTTACACTGAAACAGTAACCTTGGTGGTCACTTTGAATAGTAAATTTCCCTGTCTCTATGCTTCTTCATTGGTAGCTCCCTTCCAGGAAACAAAATGTTATGGTAGCCCCAACCTCACACTGAGCGTTACTAAACCATGGGTGACGTGAAAACACAGATGGTACTGACCTGCAGCTCCCATCACGCCCTAGCCAGCCACAGCCAATAGAAGAGGATCATGGGAGCTTCTGTCCAAAACATTGGGGGGGGGGTGGCACAGTGACCACCGTTTATTAAATGATATATTGGGGAGATGGACTTCCCCAGTGGGAAACGGGCAATTAATTTTCTGTTGCCACAACAAAGACACTAGTGGGGATTCAAACCCTACGTCTCCCAAATGTCCTAAACCAACATTCAAACTGTTGCAACTCAGTGGCTCCTTGGATAAGGACATTTGCTTGACTTTCTCTCAGCCACACTGGAATTCTCTGGAAGCTGTTGCATCCCTTTCATAATTATAGTATACAGCGCATTCTAGCTGATCTTCTATTATTTTGATTTTTAAATAACCCCCCACGTACTGTATGTTGGAGAAAACTAAACCACCTCATTCTTCCTTTTAATTTGCCTTTCATGACTTTTTTCTCTCTTTTGAAATCAAATTCTGTCAGGCTGGACTTTCTGGAAAATTATATGTGTATTATATTAGGCAGCACAGAAGTCACTGTTACTCAGTGGCATTACTAGAATTGATATCGCACACACACACCCATGTATTTCTTCCTATATGAAACTACTACATAATACATTGGCAATAATCTTTGAAAACTCCTGCAAAACAGGAGAGATCCCAGCAGACTGGCGGAGGGCAAACGTCGTCCCCTTCTTCAAAAAGGGGAAGAAAAGAGGATCCAAACAATTATCGTCCAGTTAGTCTGACATCAGTACTAGGAAGATTATGGAGCAGCTCTTAAACAGAGAGTCTGTGAACATTCTAGAAGGCTGCCATAATCACAAAAAGTCAACATGGGTTTCAGAGAAACAAGTCATGCCAGACAAACCTAATCTCTTTCTTTGATAAAATTACCAGCTTGGTAGATGAAGGGAATGCTGTGGTGTAGTATATCTTGATTTCACTAAGGCCTTTGACAAGGTTCCCCATGACATTTCTTGCAAAACAAGCTTGTAAAATGTGGGCTAGACAAAGGAAACTGTTAAATGGATCTGTAATTGGTTGACCGGCCGAACCCAAAGGGTGCTCAACAACGGCTCCTTTTCATCCTGGAGAGAAGTGACCAGTGGGTCCCCACAGGGCTCTGTCCTGGGCCCGGTGCTATTCAACATCTTTATCATGACCTGGATGGCAGAATTGGGAGCATACTTATCAAATTTGCAGATGATACCAAATTAGGGGGAATAGCTAATACCCCAGAGGACAGGATCAGATTCAAATGACCTGAATAGACTAGAAAGCTGGGCCAAAGCTAACAAAATGAAATTCAACACAGAGAATGTAAGGTATTGCACTTAGGGCGCAAAAATAAAATGCACAGATATAGGATGGGTGACACCTGGCTGAATGAAACCACGTGTGAAAGGGATCTGGGAGTCCAAGTAGACCACAAGTTGAACATGAGTGAACAGTGTGATGCGGCAGCTAAAAAGGCCAATGCAATGTTAGGCTGCATCAATAGAAGTATAGTGTCTAGATCAAGAGAAGTAATAGTGCCACTGTATTCTGCTCTGGTCAGGCCCCACCTAGAATATTGTGTCCAGTTCTGGGCACACAATTCAGAAGGACATTGAGAAACTGGAGCGTGTCCAAAGGAGGGCGACAAAAATGGTGAAGGGTCTGGAAACCATGCCCTATGAGGAACGACTTAGGGAGCTGGGGATGTTTAGCCTGGAGAAAGAAGAGGTTAAGAGTGCGATATGATGCCCTGTTTAAATATTTGAGGATGTCATGTTGAAGAGGGAGCAAGCTTGTTTTCTGCTGCTCCAGAAAACAGGACCCGGAGCAATGGATGCAAGCTACAGGAAAAGAGATTCCATCTGAACATTAGGAGAACTTCCTGACGTAAGGGCTGTTCGACAGTGGAATGCACTCCCTCGGAGGGTGATAGAGTCTCCTTCCTTGGAGGTCTTTAAACAGAGGCTGGATGGCCATCTGTCAGGGATGCTTTGATTTGGATTTCTTGCATGGCAGGGGGTTGGACTGGATGGCCCTAGTGGTCTCTTCCAACTCTACAATTCTATGATTCTATGTTCTATAATCCTTGCAATGTTTTATGTTACTCTAAATTGTAATTCCCATATATCATGACGGTAATGGCATAGTTCTGATATAAACAACTAGCAAATTGAAAGTAAACCTTTAAATTACAATATCATATGCCAGTCAAATAGATTTACCTGTACATACTCTCATGTGTTTTAAAGTGAAAATTTGTTAGATGTGGTTTTTTAAAGATTTTTTTAAGTAAAATGTAAATTTTAATTAAAACAAAACTGGGGGTTCCTTCTTTCTCCCACTGAGCCTCACCCCACTTAGTCTATCTCTTCCACTGAGCTCCAATATTTTAAAGCCATGCAAGCAAATGTTATGGCCCTTTTCCACCCAAATGCAGATGTTTGGGGAGCAGCAGCCGTGTCACCCCTCCTTAGGTCACCTAGTGTGATGCACCTTCAATGCACACCCCTAGATAAGCCCCTGCTGTTTACTGCATTTCAAAACATCAAACTTGCTTATTTAATGCCCTGGCATCCTATTGTACTGGTTATTAGCAACCCATACAGCTTCATATATGTCAGTTCCTATCAGTCAGGATTATCACACTGCAGTTGTATGAACAGAGCTGCTTGTGAAGCAGTTTCGTAACAGCTACCACTAAAATCTCTGTGTGGGCCCTGATATTTAGGAACACATTTATTAGTGGTGATTGTTTCCTTAGAGTTAGGCAGGAATTGCTAGCATCCTGAGGGCCCAGATCTAGCAGTTAATGAACTGGGTTTAATTAAGTTCTCATAAATCAAAATACTGTCTTAGGGGTGGATTATACTGCCACAAAGGGCAGCTTGAAGCTGCCCCTGAGAGCTGGATTGGGGCTGCAGCAACCACATGCCACAGCCCCAATCCACCTTTTTGCCGAACCCAAAACAAGCGACAAATTGCTGTCCCTTTTTGTGCCAACAAAAAAGCTATTTTTCCCACCACGCTGCAGCTTTACAGTGCTCCAGCAGTGTGCTGTGTCTAAACGTTGCACCGCCAGAGCGACCAGAAGCTGGCTACCATGTGGGAAGCCAGGTTACATGGAACCGGCTTCCGGGCATCATGGTGGCATGCGTTTGTGCATACGCCACACCCCCAAACCAGTTAGAAGCTGGCTTTTCTGCCAGTCTATATCGGCCTTAGTGTCTGAGGATTATCAAACCATGGGTTGTCTGTTTGCAAAGTTAAAATTATGCCCATGGGAAGATATAGTTTTGTGTATCTGCTAGGTTAAGGTATTCATTGCAGAACACTAGAGCCTAGAAAACATACTAGAAGGTAATATAAATAAAAAATAAAGCATAAGCCTTTCTAGATGCTTTCTGGAAATACTGTATCTTCTCCCCCCCTGCTGCCAGTGCCATGCTCTGTTTTGGTAAGGAAAACCAGATTAAAGAGGTCTGCTTGACTCACAGCTTATAACTAAGGAGCTTGAACTTTTGTGACTGCTGACATTATTGTTTTTCATAACTAAGCCTGTTTCTGCCTTAGTTGATTTTTTTTAGATAGCATGCTTGAAGTCATTTCAGAATACAAGGCCAATTAGAGTAAATTGGAAATAATTATGCTAATCTCCACATGATCTTAAATCAGGTGCAGTCTTTTCTGCTGTTTCTGTAGCCTGCCTCTCCCTGAAAACAATTTAAATCATGTGAATTTCTCCCAACATGAGCTCTGTTATTCACTTCTGTTCCATACAGCCGACATGGACGTTACGTTTCTTGCCCTAGAAATATACAATTAGTCTGCATACTGCTGTTGTTTGCATCAATGTCTTGGCAAGGCTTTTACAGCTATTCTCACTCTTGACATTATTTCTGAAAGTGAACTCTAGTGGGACTCTGAATTCAGCAATTTTATATCTAGGTGGGTTGGAAAACCAGGCTTTAAAAGGTTGGTGTGGGACCATTATTTGGGGTAGAGGGGAATGGACTTGCCATCCTAACTTTCTTTATGGCTGCCTCAGTTGATAATTCTAGTAAAGGATCCAATTCATCTCTTTGCGTGTGGTTTGAATACTGGACCAGGAGTCTAGAAGACCAGGATTCAAATCCCCACTCAGACATAGGTCTTATGTGCACAGCAGAATAGTACCGTTTGACACCACTTTTAACTACCATTGGTTTATGCTATGGAATTCTAGGATTTATCTTTTTGTGATATATTTAGCCTTCTCTCTCAGAGAACTCTGGTGCCACAACAACTACAAATCCCAGGTAATCAGTTGTCATAGATAGGAAAATATTTCCCTCTTATGTCTGGTTGCTGCAAATCGTTCTAGAAGCAATTAGATGAAGATGACCAGAATACAGATGAAGCAAAAGGGGATAATTAGTGTTCTTGATATCTTGCCAGAGTCTGCAGTAAGCAGAGGACATTAGCTTAGCATTAATATTGGCACAATATCTTGTGTTATTTAAAATTATAATTCAGCAGGAGAACCAAAGCAGTTTTGAAATGGAATTATTTGTTCCAGCTGCTTTGGTTCTTCCGCAGAGGAGAGTCTCTGAAAGTCTTATTCCCATTAATATTGAATTTTACTTCATTATTAAGGTGGCCTTTTTAGCTGCCGCATCACACTGTTCACTCATGTTCAACTTGAACATGAGTGAATTTTTCTTCAATGTCCCTCCATTTTGCCTCATCTTCCTTTTAGGGTTAGGGCACTGGTCACCCTGCCCTTGCCTATTGGAAGAGGGTCCAAAACACATTGCAGAAATAATCCACATTGAGACCGCTTTAACTGCCCTGGCTCGGTGCTAGGGAATTCTGGGAAGTGTAATTTTGTGACACATTTAGCCTTCTCTGTCAGGGAGAGCTCTGGGGCCACAACAAACCACAATTCCCAGGAGTCCCTAGCACTGAGCCATTACATTCCTCTTAGACTGGGGCTGTATCTGCACTGCAGAAAAACCCAATTTGACACCACTTAACTCAATGCTATGGAATTCTGGGGACTGAAGTTTTGTGAGACATTTAGCCTTCTCTGTCAGGGAGAGCTCTGGGGCCACAACAAACTGCAATTCCCAGTGTTCCTAGCATTGAACCAGGGCAGTTAAAGTGGTGTCAAACTGGATTATTTCTTCAGTGTGGCTGCTTGGATAGAGAAAGCAGAGGCCATCTCCTCAGAGGGCCAAAGGGCCTTCCTCTATCTATCCTCTGTTTCCAAGAGAGGGAAAGATCTTTGGGTTGTCTGGGCGCTGATTGGCTCTCGCTCCCCTCCCTCGAATCTGATTGGGCAGCCGGGCACACCCTCCTCCGCGCTGATTGGTGGAAGCGGCGGCCTGGCCTGACTCCTGTCCTGAGGGGAACAACAAAATGGCGGCCGCGGCGCTGGTGAAGAGAGCTGGGTCCGGCTGGGCCCGGAGTCGCTTCGTGGCTGGATTCCTGCAGCCCCTGCGAGGCTGCGCGGGAGTCTCCCTAGACGACGCCGTGAACGGGCTGGACGAGGAGCAGCAGCAGGTGATGCCTCGAGCGGAGGAAGGCTTGCTCTCGCAGTGCAAGCTTTACCGGGCTTCGCTTCAGGTTTCAGGTGTGTGCCCTTTAAGGGGTTTTGGACTTCAATTCCCAGAATCCCGTGCTGTTGGCCAACATGGCTGAGGCTTATGGGAGCTGAAGTCCAAAATCTCTTAAAGGGCCACACACTTTGGGCACCACTGCCTTATGGCGTGGCGTTTCGCTTGGACAAGTTCCTTTTTTTAGCTTAGACCAACCAACTGTCTATGCTTTAATTTCAGCCAAAAGGCCATTGGGTAAAAGTTACTTTTATGTATTTATTTGTGACTGAAACTCTCGGAAGGCCTCTCTAGAGAGCATCTTCACACTGTATATGCTGCCTGCAAATTGCAAAAATGGCTTTTAAAATAAATTAAAAGTCTTCTCTGAGTGGAGAAGGGTGCAAAATGACCAACTACTGGCCCAGCTGGCTGGGGGATTCTGGGAATTGTAGCCCAGAAAAGTAACAGTCCCAACCTTTAGCAGGGAAAATCCCTCTTCGCTGCCTCTGTCGATGGGGCAAAGGCAAAGGCGGCCGAAATGGTGAAGCAAGGGCCTGGGAGAATTTCAACAGGGAGAAATGTAAAAGGTACAGCACTTAGGCAGAAAAAAATGAAATGTGTAAATATGGGATGGGGGACACTTGGCTTGACCACAGTACATGCGGGAGGGATCTAGGAGTCTTCTAAGACCACAAGTTGAACGTGAGTCAACAGTGCGATGTGGCAGCTAACAAGGCCATTGCGATTTTAGGCTGCATCAATACAAGTATAGTGTCTAGATCAAGGGAAGTAACAGTGCCACTCTATTGTGATCTGGTCAGACCCCACCTGGAATATTGTGTCCAGTTCTGGGCCCCATAATTCAAAAAGGACATTGAGAAACTGGAGCGTGTCCAGAGGAGGGCAACTAAAATGGTGAACGACTCAGGGAGCTGGGGATGTTTAGCCTGGAGAAGAGAAGGTTAAGAGGTGATATGATTGCCCTGTTTAAATATTTGAAGGGATGTCATATTGAGGATGGAGCAAGCTTGGGACCCAGAACAATGGATGCAAGCTATGAAGGGTGGGGTATAAATACCATAAATAAATAAATTATTATTATTATTATTATTATTATTATTATTATTATACATTATTTATATAGAACTGTAGATTTACACAGCACTGTACAGTACATACAATAAATATATGAAAGGAAATTTCACCTCAACATTAGGATGAACTTCCTAACAGTAAGAGCTGTTTGACAGTGGAACTCATTCCTCAGAGAGTGGTGGAGTCTCCTTCTTTGGAGGTCTTTAAGCAGAGGCTGGATATTTGTCGTGGTTGCTTCGATTGTGAGTTCCTGCATGGCAGGGGGTTGGACTAGATGGCCCTTGGCGTCTTTTCCTACTCTACGATTCTCAAAATCTTCCCTTTGAATGCCCATGTGGCTTTCAAGGCTCTTCTCACGTGGGACCTGGAGCTGTTCCAAGTTGTTGTGTGCCTTCAACTTCTTTCCAGCCTAAGGCAAATATCATGGGGTTTTCTTGGCAAGGTTTGTTCAGATGGGATTTGCCATTGCTGACCTCTTAGGCTTAGAGAGTGTGACTTGCCCAAGGTCACCCAGTGGGTTTCATGGCCAAGCTGGCAATTGAACCCTACTTAGGAGGATGTATCTGGAGCAACAGTGGTTTGAGTGTAGCTTAAATTGGGAGAGATTCCTGACAGATTAAAAAGGAAATGCTTCAGATATTGCATAATTAAACTATAGAAGTTGGGAGCATAAGCCACTTGGGAGCCTGTCATAGGAGAAAGGTGTGATATAAAATACATAAGAAGTTTGGAATCACTTGGGATCTCACACAACTTCTGAGAAAGTGTTGCCATTTGCCCAACTATTTTTACCCTGGCATGATGCTGCTGCTGCCAGTTTCCAAGAACAGTGCTTTTGGGCAGTTTGAGTTGCTTCCTTTCTCTTTGCCATTGAATTAACCACCAGCAGCTCCCATATTTTTGATATAGTGATGGGACAAGTCTTCTGAGACTGAATAGCACTTGAAGGTAGACCCTCAGCTGTTATCACTTACTTTTAAAAGATTGCCACTTATAGTTCCATAGATGTGAAATTTAGGAATAAATGTGGTGGTGCTTGTGTGAGGCCAATTCTTTTAAGAGTTTATTTTATTGTGTTTTGACACAGACACTTTTACATTCTGCTAATTCAGAATGGTTTGCTAATTTTTTTTAGCAACTCCCAGTGCAAGTTAACGTTTCAACTTCATCTAGAGTACTAGAATTTCATTCTTTTATCCCTCTTTTTAACCAATAATGGCCAAACTAAACCATAGTGTGGCTTTGTGGGTATGAGTGGAGGTCCTTTTACAAAATATAAGTTATGGAGGTTGGGAACCTTTTTTCTTTGGTATTCTATTTGTTAAGTCTCAATCTCACTCTCACCCAGCCCTGCTTTGAGAAATGACTTTTGTGACTAACAATTAGCAATTCATCAGACAGGAAAGAATATAGTCAAGATCCTATTCAGCCTTCTTCCCGGGAATCATAGTTGGAAAGGGATCACAAGGGCCATCTAACCAAACCCCCTGCCATGAAGGAATATATACTGCTGAACAATGGCCCTCAACCTCTTATCAAAGTCCTCCAAGAAAGGAGAGTCCACCAGCCACTGAGGCAGTCCATTTTTTGGCTGTACATTGGTAATCAAATGGCACCAGCGAACAGCTCTGCCTCCCAGGGGCCACTGATGGACCATGGGCAGTGTCTAAAATGTTTGAGAATCATTGCTGGGGTAAGGCCTTGCACAGGGAGGTACTGGATATTATGAGCCCACGTAAAGCATTCAGCTATGACTCTGGGAAAAGGGTTCAAATCCCCACTCACTCATGCAACCTACTGGGTGACCCTAGGCAAGTCACACTGTCAAAGATTCAGGATGGCAATGGCAAACCCCCTCTGAAGAAACTTGCTCCCTCAAAAAAAACTGTGATAGGTTTGCTTTAGGATCACCATAAATTGGAAACAACTTGAAGGCACCCAGCAACAATAATCTCAGGTCTACATAAACCCTTTT
>NC_056522.1:322488146-322492109 GCF_019175285.1 Sceloporus undulatus | reverse complement strand
GTAGTTCCTTCTACCTACACTGAAAGTTAGATAGCAACAGAAGCATATTCAGGAGTTATAACTGCAGTATAAATTGTTCAGAACAAACATGCACAGGTTCATGCTGTTAAAATTGCCAGATGAATCATACAGAGTCATGACCAGTAATAGTCATGACCACTATGATGATGTGCTATAAACCAACTAAGTTACAGATATAGATCTGTATGATGCTGATGGAGACTGATGCACTCAATATGCATTTTCCCACTAATGCATGTCAGCTGAAACAGCTGCCACCTTAGGGCCAAATTACATAGTATGCACATAATTAGCAACAACATAGGTGTTTGCTGCATCTCAGCAGGGCAATGAGGAGAGGGTGCAGATTGTCACCTCCTAGCTGCTATTTGTAATGTGTGTCAATATGAGCTCTTTGTTCTGTGCAACTAGTAACCACAGGAAGGACACATCTGGATCAGTACTGTGGTGGAGCAATACCCCCCCCCCCCGGCTGCTGTGCTGTGCCTTCAAATCATTTCCAATTTATGATGGCTCTATCATAGGGTGGTGGGTTTTTTGTTGTTGTTGTTTTTTTGCAAGATTTGTTAAGGGAGGGTTAGCTGAATGCATAATTCACTTGAAGTGACCCAGTGGGTTTCCATGACAGAGTGGATTCAAACCCTGGCCTCCAGGGCCACAATCTAATGCTTAAACCACTGCACCATGCTGGCTCTGCACCCCCAGGTTGCCTGCCACTTAAACCATACAGTTGCTAACTATGTAAACATTATCACATATAGTTTTGCCCCCAGACATAAATCAGTTCTAATCTTTTCTTATATCATTTCTAAATACTTTTAGTTGCTATGTCTATCAAAATAAAAATGGCAATCTAAATTGCTTCAAAAGCCATCAACAGCACCAAATCTTTGATTCATCTATGTTCCCCAGAAAGAAGATAACAAATTGTGAAAACTAATTGAGATAATAGAGGTGGTTGCAAAACTTTTATTGAACAATGATTACAAGGAAGATAAAATGGACAATAGGTTTATAACATAACACAGAACTCAGGTTATCACAAAATGATTGATACTGAACACAACTCAACAGCTATGCACAAGGAAGCATTAATGGTACAGGGAGGTTTGCCAAAGAACAGAAACAGTATATATAGTTAAGGCATCAGCAAAAATTCTTTTAACAAGTCATGGACAAATTATGAACATTGTTCCAATTTTTTATACACCTGGCAGTGAAAGAAAAGGAAACATTAATTTTTACTTGCCTCAGAATGGTGGTGGTCAGACAACTAGAAAATCCAGGATATACTAGAAAGATATTTTCTGTTGCTCAGAAGATATTTCCAACATCAAGAACGCCTTCCAGCTTTGTCAAGGAATTACAGAGGCGTTCTGGGAAAGAACTGTCAAATGCACTACTCAGTTCCGCCCTCAGTTCTTTCAGCAGAGGCACAGTAAACTCACCATTTGCGTTCAGAATTTTCTCAAAGAATTTACTCCATAAATCACTGTCAACAAACCTAAAACCAGAATGAAAAGCAGTTTATTGAATATATCACATATTGGAAGTGTCACAATTCTTGATGAAGTTTTAATCTCTATTGTCTTAGAACACAATATTTGAATTCCTAGTTAAATTGTTTAGTTATCAAATTTCTGTCTCAATATTTAAGACAAATTCTCTTGGGTAAGTTATCAGTAACAAAAACAAGACAAATGGTGGAGATATGAAAGGGAAGACCTGCTGAATTCTACAAGGCATATTGCAACTCCTAAAATATCTGCTGTAGTCAGAACTGTTACCAAGTTCACTTAAAGCTTTTAATGCCATTCATTCAGAGCAAATCTCTCTTAAAGTGGGCAAGCTGCAAACTTTATGATCTACATGCTTACTTATAAGGATGAAATAGTCGTGGATTTAAAGGCAAAATTCAATTGTCAACAATGACTGGATATACACATTTGGGAATTATGGTTTCCAAACAAAGAGTTGTCACCTTAAAAGGTGGAATGAATGACCTGAGTATATATGCACTATTTTATACAGCCAGTTAGAACTCTGAGTACAGTGGACCCTTGTTATATGCTGGGGTTTGGTTCCAAGATCCCCCATAAAACCCATGGATGCTGAAGTCCTATTAAATATAATGTCATAGCAAAATGGTGTCCCTTATAAAAAATGGAAAATCAAGGTTTGATGTTTGAAATGTATACTTTTTTGAACATTTTCAAACTGTGGATGCTTGAATCCGTGTATAAAAAATCCACGTATAAGAAGGGCCAACTGTACTAAGAGCAAGCTAGTTTTCTGTAATAACTACAAAAGTTAGACGCTGAAGAATTTGCAAACTCTTCATTGTTTGTTTCAAATGCCATGCTGCCTCCTTTGATCTGTTCATCCAAATCATGTGACCTGCCAGATGTTGGTAATACAACAACCATCAACGCTGGAAACACTAGTCTAACAAGATGCACAGAATAACATGAATTCCACCCACCACCCCTTTATTTTTTAATTCTCCCGACTCATAGTTTTTTGTGGGTTTTTCGGGCTATGTGGCCATGTTCTAGCAGAGTTTCTTTCTGATGTTTCACCAGCATCTGTGACTGGCATCTTCAGAGAAAGATGCTGGCGAAACGTCAGAAAGAAACTCTCCTAGAACATGGCCACATAGCCCGAAAAACTCACAAAAAACTATGGATGCCGGCCATGAAAGCCTTCGACTTCTCCTGACTCAAATTGATATTTAAGTGGTAACAATAAACATGGTACATGTAATTTTATATGAAGTATTGCAACAAACTTCATGTTTCTTTAAAGAAATACATACATATTAATAAGAAATCTGAATTTTTACTCTAGTTACTGTATATACTCATGTATAAGTCGAGAAATCTGAGTCAAAAAATTGGCCAATAAACTCAAAGCTGACTTATTCACGGGCCAATGTAACTCCTATATATAAAAAAGGAAATGTCCTCTGGTAAAGGCAAGCGCGTAATCTGTCCTGGAAGCATTGTCAGCACCCTCTATTCTCTCATCCATCCAGCTTTTAGTATGAGCAGACAGTTATGCTTGCTGGAATTTTGTAAGTTGTTTTGCATTGTTTTCCTTTGCTCTATCCTTTAGATTCTTTGTTTCATGCCCTTGACTTATCTATGGGTCATATCAAAATTTGAAATTTTGGCCCCCAAAACCTGCCCTTGACTTCTACATGAGATCAACTTTATAGTCAAGTATATACAGCATTTGTATTGCAGCATGTGTGAGAAACACACATGAGAAACTAATGAAGATTATAATGGGAGTTGCAAGGAATCGAGTTTAATTTATGCCTTAAGGCAATATACATTATATTTAAGTAGGAGCCTTCATTTCTAGTTTCAAGGATTGATTACCCCTTTTTAATACATAAAATACCATAGGTAATACTGAATTATTAGTCACTCTCAGCTTATTCAGCCCACAATACTTATATGTAAAGAAACTGCTCTTCCTACATGATAATACTGTATAAAGATTATATGAGTAGCACTGGAAATCTTAAAGCACCACATCCTGGTAAATAAGTGCACAGAAGATTCTAGCCTGCAGTTTAGTTACTAGTCTGTGCCAGTGGTATCCTGAGGTTTGATGTCACCTGATGCGGTGGTGGGGGTTCTGGCTGGAAGGGGCAGAACTTCCGCCCCTTCTTGTCATGGCTCGGTTTTCCATGGGAGAACTGGGCTGCAGCAAGGAGCCTGACCAGCTACACACTTCTCCCTGCCCCTCCTTGCAGCGGCCCAATTCTCCCAAGGAAAACTGGGGCATGGCAAGGATGGACAAAAAGGCATGCATGCACATACTCGGCCCAGCCCCTTGTCGTGGTGCCCCCCCTCCTTGCTGCTGCTCATTTCCCCTCAGGGAAGAACTGGGTCACAGCAAGGAGGGGTGGGGCGCACTTGCTTGCTCAGCCTG
>NC_056522.1:322485751-322488046 GCF_019175285.1 Sceloporus undulatus | reverse complement strand
GAAGTCTCGCGCAACCTTTCTTGTGGTCGCGTGAGACTTTGCCTCTAGGCCACTGCCATTTTGTTTTTCAAAATGGCGGCGAAGTCTCGCGCGACCTCGCTGCCATTTTGAAAAACAAAATGGCGGCGCCTGGGAGCTGGGAAAAGCCGCAATCGGCGGCAGGGGCAGGCAGGGGCCGGCCAAAAGGCCTCCGCAGGCCGCATCCGGCCCACGGGCCAGAGGTTGCCGACCCCTGGTCTAACTCAATATGTATAATGGAATTCATTTATTGTTGCCAGCTTCCCCCACACCAGATACTTAAGCTGTTCTGCAGTGATGGATCTAAAATGTTTGGCTCTCCCTTGGATTCATTGAAACTGATTTATCATTAGGCCTCTTTGTGTGGTTAATACTAAGCTAAGTGGTGATGGGATGGATCCAGTTGTCTGCAAAGTTATTAAGAGTTAAAATGACAGGATCAAATTATGAGCTGCATGCAAACTGTTGTAAGAATCCAGCAGCACTTGAAAATGTCTGTATTTTTTCACCATGATAAAGACTCTACTCTGATCCAGTGAAGGACTAAATCAGAGTATATAAAGTATACACTAACCTTCAAACATGTTCTGAAGCAAGTAAAGATGTAAAGGCCTGGGAAAAAATAGATTATTGAATATTTTCTTTTAGAACAACAAATGAAATGTTTATGACAAGGTATTCATATTTATTGCTCAAATAATTTCTAAAAAATGTATAAGAGGAAGACTATGTATAGAAGCAGATCGTTGCTCATCTTGGTTTCTTTCCCTTATCTGTTTTTATGGAAACAGTTTTATATCTGCTTGGCCCTACAGAGAATTAATGGAGGCAAAATAACGTTTTCATTTTTTACGAGAGGGGGAGTGTTGCTTGTTCCTCAAACTGGCAAAACCAAATAGGTTCCCTATAGCAGAGGTGTTTCTTACAGTACAAGACTTTTTAGCTTGATTTTTAGCAAAAAAAATAAAATTTAAAAGTTCAGTTTTTAATTATATACTGAATAGATTATACTTTCCAGTATTAATATAGCAAACATGATATTTTAAGCCAAAGTTATATGTAATGAGTTTTATGTTCAAATGTAACAAGTAACTTTCAAATACGGTAGTAATTTTCTGAAAATTTCCAAAACTTTTCGAAAAAGAAAAACAGGTCCCCCCCCCCCCCCATGGCTTCATAATTTCCGAAGATTTTACATCTCGCAAGATATACCTCTGTTGAAAATTTAATATCTAATAAATGGCCATTAAAGGGTTGATGGTGTTGTTCAGTATCAATATCTAGATAACCTCATGTACAAACAATTGTTTCTAAGACCATCTGATCATATCTGATCAAACGGAAGTACTGGTGATAGGCTCTCCTGGCCCGGGGAAGGAAATTTTTCCACCTGTCCTGAATGGGGTCACGCTCCCTGTGAAGGACTCTGTTCGCAGTCTGGGGGGTGCTTATGGACTCGTCGCTCCACTTTACATCTCAGGTGGATGTGACGGTCAGGAGCACCTGTTATCAGCTTCGGCTGATACGCCAGCTACGACCCTTCCTGGGCCGGGGGGACCTTGAAACCGTGGTGCACGCTCTGGTAACCTCTCGGTTGGATTTCTGTAACACGCTTTACATGGGGCAACCCTTGTACCAAACTCGGAAGCTTCAATTAGTGCAGAATATGGCAGCCAGACTGGTCACTGGATGTCCCAGGGCCAGTCATATAACACCTGTTTTGAAAGATCTTCATTGGCTGCCCATTCGCTTCTGAGTGCAATACAAGGTGTTGGTTATTGTGGTGCTCGGAATCTTGAGTCAGCCAATCAGGAGCCAGAGATTCTGAACCAATCAGAGGCCGGCTGGAGCTATAAAGATTCGGAGGCAGTTGAGAAGGGGGGATTAGAAGTCGGAGGGGGTTGGTTGAGTGAGGTTGGGAAAAGACTGGTCCTGAGGAGGGCTATAGTCTTGAAGTCCCTGAGGGGACAGGGTGTTAAAAGAGTAAATCTAATCTTTTAGACCAAGGAAAGGTCTAAAGATTGGGAAAAGGGTGGAATCTGAAATAAGAGTTGCTAGAAACCTCTACAATAGATTGATTAAGAAACAAGTTTACAACTGTTTATTATCGGCAATCTTTTATTCTGTTTTGTTTATGAAATAAACTTATTTTATTGATTAATAATCAATCTGCTTGGCCTAAGTGATGAGTTTTGAACACGCTACCAACTATAGATTTGAGGCCAGAGGTTTGAAAGTTTGTTGCCTCATCATATAGGAAGAAAGATTGTTACAGTT
>NC_056522.1:322458976-322485651 GCF_019175285.1 Sceloporus undulatus | reverse complement strand
ACTGGCCTCTGTCACCTGCCAAAGTTTAAAGGACCCTTCATAGTTCTTTGTATTATTGCCATGAATTGCAGAAGGGCTGTAGCTCAGAGTGCATGATGTTCTACATGCAGAGAAGTCCCAGGCTCTAATTTTGTCAGGTCTGGTTGGGAAAGAATTGAGAAATGAAAAGTAGAGGCAAAGTGGAGATAGGAAGTTTTTTACTGAACTGCCAGCAAATAATAATAATAATAATAATAATAATAATAGGATTTATTTATATGCCGTCCAATCACTGAGAATCCAGGCGGCTTACAACAGAGGGGATAATAGACGGTTCCCTGCCCTCAGGCTTACAATCTAAAAAGACATGACACAAAAGGAGAAGGGAATGGTGGGAGGGGGGAGAGGGGATCAGGTCCAGCATTCTTCTCTCCCTCTGAGGCCTGGACCAAGGCGGATGGACTGGAGGGAGGGCTCTGCTTCTTAATCGAGACCGGGCCCGATGGCATTGGGCCTGTCCTTTCACTCGCTCCCAGGCCAGAAGATGACAGTTGGAAAGAGGGAGGGGAGGGCTCTTCTTCTTCAGGCCTGATGGCGTTGGGCCTGTCCTTTCACTCCCTCTAAGGCCAGAAAATGACAGTTGGAAGGAGGGAGGGGAGGGCTCATCCTCTTCAGGCCCAATGGCATTGGTACTGAAATGGCTGAAAAAGATGAGGCCAATCATGACAGCCTTCCTTAGCACCTTCTTTTCCTTAGATTTGTTTTTTATGTTACTAACCCCAATAGCCTCCTTTGCTTTTGACTGAACTTTGTTATCAAACTCCACACCGGAAGGGGAACCCAGTCATATATCCAAATTGCCCCCATCCCAAGATAATGGTCTGTCCAAAGCAATTAAGTAGATTTAGCAGGGAGGCTCTCAGTACAGAGACAGAGAGAGGTGAACCCTTTGAAATTCAAATATCCATATATTCTTTCATAATTTGCATGGATGGCACTTGTCGATCTGGCCATATAGATCTGCCTCTTCTTTGGGGTGAAACAGACTGCCCCTTTGTGCTTGCTTAGGGGCAGCATCAGAGCATGGCGTTTAGACACTGCACACTCTGCCGTTGTCCCCAAGCTGGCCTCATGTGGCCCACCTGACCATATGGCAGTACTCCAGCAGAACAGGGTTTATACGCCACATGCTGCAGGAGCGCCGCAAAGCCGGCTTTTTGCTGGCTCAAAAAGGAGTGGCATTTTGCCACTTATTTTTGTGCCAACAAAATGCCTGGTTGGGGATGTGGTGTGCAATTGCCGCAGCCTCTAACCAGGCATTCAAAGGGATGGCATCAAGTCAGGACTGTCTGTTTCGGCCCTTAGTTTAGGATTGCTACATTTTATTGCCCTGCTGGGTCCAGGGTTCTGCTCTTTCCTCCCATAGAAAATTCTACTTCCAAGGTTCCCAAGAATCTGCCTCCAACGCTAAAAGGTATAAGGAGGAGCTGTCTTTCTCTTTGTAGTCAGTTTTGGGTGAAGCCAGTCAGTCATACTGTCTGAATTCATCCTAGGCTCCTCAGATTGCTAGCCACTTTCCAGGCAGCAATCTGAGTCCATCTTCCCTGCAATTTTTCCTCTGATATGGATTTCTGACATTGAGATTCAAGTAAATATTACCCTAACCTGTAACTTGTCTATCCAGTTACATGTACCTTTATTTCATTAGCTCTTACATAAGTGTGAGTGAATGCTTTTGTCTGAATGTTGCAACCCCTTTGTTATATCAATAAAACTACATTTGAACCCTTGCACTCTGTAGATCTAGTGTTTTGACTTAGTATACAAAGGCAAAAGATCCCAGCATTTAAAGTTACATAAACCCATCTCACTGCTCCCTTTAGTTAATTAATTAATTCTCCTGTCAAAGTCAATCTTGGAACCAATTAGGTAACACTTAGGCTTTGTCATCTTCTGTTCACTGACACCGAGGTGCTACTTTTCTGAAGCCAATGAAAAGGAGGTTTGGCATAAGGAAAAAAATGTCCAAAAACGTAACTTAAGCATCTCCTCAAGGTACAGCTGCTTTGCTTGGCTAAAGTGCACAGACACACATGCCTCCCAAACCAATTGCACTTTGGGCCATTTATTCCAAATTTGCTGTTGTCATGTGCCTCCAGATACGTAGGGTTTTCTTGCAAGATGCAAGAAACGCCTGGGAAAAATCATCCCTAGGGGTGCGGTGTATCAGTACACTGAAACCCAAATATTCTTCATGTCTCGTCAGCAGTTTTTGAAAAATGGCACTTCTCCTCTCACTCATGTCTTGATGTCAGTCAACTTTGTTTTTATGACAACCTATGAACGGAGATGCCAAATCCATGATCATCCTAAACGCCCGCTCTAGTGTTGCTCTCATGCTTCACCTATCCATCTGGAATGGGTTTCCTCTTTTTTTCTGCTGCCTTCTGTCTTGCATCTAATTGCCATCTCTCTTTTGGGATGCACAGGAAGCCAGTTTTGTCATTGCCCTTTTATACTTCAGTCTCAGGAATCTATTACTGAAATAAGCGTCACACCAAATGATCAACATGCTTCTCGAGGGCAATTGTTATCCTTCCTGCCAAAGACACAGGACACTGTGGATTTTAAAAATAGTCTGCTAGCCACAGAATTTTATTGGTTTCACCATTTAATGCCATCTTTCACCTAGGAGTTCACTTTTCACTGTTGAGTTGCCAACGTGAAGCCCACGGCCACCTAGCTAGTTTCACAGCTGAATGGGGATCTAACAGGACAGAGTTTTCCATTCTCCTTTCCTCATGCAGAGACCCAAATGGCTTTTTAAAATGGTACTTAACTCTGTGACTAACATTTTCATTTATAAACAATTTTTCTCCTGGATGATTTTCAACACTTTGTCTAATGAAGAATTCAGGGAGCTTGGAAAGCCAGCTACAGTACAATGTGCATTGATTAGCCAAAAATAAGCATTAGCTCCATATAGAAGGCCAAATAAAGCTGCTTCTAGTCACTTTGGAGTAAATGAGCATGCGTCCTAAGAGTCCAAACTGCACCAAAGCTGCACCCGTCCTCTTAGGACTGGAGCGGGTCTTTGGCACGGCTTCTGGCCTCTTAGAAGCATGCACTTTAAACATCATACCTCCAAACTGACCCAAGCAGCTTATTTTGGCCTGTTTGCAGGGGCCGTTGTTTTTGAACTTATTGTATTAGAACAGAACTTTACTATAGTCATAGTCAGCACAGTATTTTGTGTAGGACCTACGGCAACCCCAAACTTTTCATGAACCATTTTAAGTCACCTTGGATGCCTTCACTGATTGAGTCACGGAGTTTTAATAGGGTTCGTATAATAATGAAGTGCCGGTCCCTTTTAGGTAGTAAGGCCTCACCTCTGTCAGCTAATACTAATTTGAATTGTGCCTTCTTTTTATGATTAACAGGTAATTTGCCTTGTTTTACTTTATGTTTTTAAATGTTCAGATGTAGTAATCTATGTAATCAGTTATCATATACTGGCCTATTACCACAATAAAACATTTACTACTACTTACTAGGAGACACATTAATAAAATTTTTCAAGTGTGGTGGTTTCAGGTTGGACAGGATGCTGGTGGCCAGAATTCAAATCCGCTTGGCCATGGAAACCCACTGGGTTCCTCCAGCCTCAGAGATGGCCGTGCCAAACCCAGTCTGAACAATCTTGCCAAGAAACCCCATGATACCTTTGCCTAGGGTTGCCATAGTCAGAAACCTTTGAAGGCACACAACAACAATAACAAACAAGGTGACACATAAATAAATAATTATTCGGTATGCATGTGTGTAGAACCACTATTTCTGAACCTCCGGGTGCCTGTTCCAGGGGAATAACCTAACTGCGCTGAGCCGCACCATCCTAATACTTCGATGCCAGTCCCAGCCAGTTGAAGGCAACCAGGCAGATGGGGAAGTCAGCCCTGCTTTTCTCTACATGCTTTTTGAGTGCCAAGTGGTTTGAGTGTTGGCCTATGACTCTGCAGTCCAGGGTTCAGTTCCCCCCTTGCCTTGGATTCAATGGGTGACTTTGGACAAGTCACACTCTCATCAGCCCAGGGGAGGGCCATGGCAAACCTTTTCTGAACAAATCTCAAGAAATAGAGCTGGAAGAGACCTCAAGGGCCATATTGCATCTAGTCCAACCCCCTGCCGTGCAGGAAGACATGAACAAAGCACTCCCGACTGATGGCCATCCAACCTCTGGTTAACAGGCTGTTAGAAAAAAAGATTATTCACACAACCGATGATGCGATCTTTTTAAAAAACTCGGGGGTTTTCACACTGTGAAAAAATCCAGGAGGAATCTGAGTTGAATCTCCATTCTTCACTGCATCCTGAACACACTAGATAATTGGGCTGGGGCTACCAAAACCCGCACTTTATGCAGATAACAATATTGGGTGTCCCTCTGAGTTTTTTTCTAAGGCTCCACATCATCATAGTGTGAATAACTGATGCAAAGGACCTGAACAGACCTGGGATAAAACTCTGCATCACTGTTTGGTGGATTGTTTTGAATTTACTACCCCCTGTGAGTCATATGGATGAAGATCTGTGGCACCGTTTGAGACTGACTGAAGAAGCAGTTGCAGCATGAGCTTTCCCAGGCTTCCTTTGGATGTATTGGTGAGTGGAAAACCAGGGATAGGCCTATACGCGCCGCATGGGGGAAAGCGATGGCGAAAGCTATCGAGAGCTGGAAGTTTACTACTAAGGGTCATATAGGCCAACCCCTTCGCCTGCAGGAATACATAGGATCCAGAGCTGGAAGTTACTACTACTAAGGTTATATAGGCCATCCTCTTTGGCTGTGTAGGATACACAGGATCCGAGAGCTAGAAGTTACTACTAAGAGCCATATAGGCCTAGCCTCTTTGGCCGTGCAGGAATCAAGGATCGAGAGCGAAGTTACTAATAAGCCATATAGGGCACCCCTTCAGCTGTGCAGGTATACAATAGAGTCCTAGACCTGGAAGTTACTACTAAGGGGCATTAGGCGGACCCTCTTAGGCCGTGCAGAAAACATGGATCCTAGAGCTGAAAGTTACTCTAAGGCATATAGGCGCCTCTCTTCGCTGAGCAGAAATACATAGGACCCTAGAGCTGAACGTTACTACCAGGGTGATAAAGCCAACCCTCTTTGGCCGTGCAGAAACAGTACAATATTAAAACGTGGGAAGGGAAAGGATTTACTGGATATTGGAGAGTTTCGCATGGAAGGAAGCTGAGATGAGGAGAAAGGGAAAGAGAAACTGGTACATTTAAAAGCAGCTGAGAAATTGGGAAGTCAGAAGGTCGAAGAAAAAACACAACAAAGTGCATGAACACACAAATTACTATTAACATAACTATTTTTTATTAAAAATAACCATACTAGAAATGTCTTCGCCAGCCTTTTGGACTCTCTGCTGCTGGCTTTGTCTCTTTTGCCTGCTGCTGGGCTCATCAATAGGGAGCTGTTCACATCATCCTTCCATTCTCTGCTGCAGATGGCAGGCAGGCAGGCAGGCGGAAGAAGGAGGATGGAAGGAAGAAGGAAGGAAGGGAGGGAAAAGGAGATTTCCCCCTGAGACTGGAGCTGCCTCCTACAAAGGAGGATGGCAGCAGCAGAAGGGCCATGCCAGTCCAGATTTAAAGCTGAGGGCAGGGAACCGTCTACTAAAAAGATTGCATGTACAGCGCTGTGTAAATTTACAGCCTTCATAATAAGGTTAATAAATAATAATAAATAATAAAATTAATAATAAAAGGCACAGCAAGAGCCATCATCATCCTCTGCCTCGTCCTCCCAGAGTCTAGTTCTGATAATTGGGATCCTCTCTTCATGGAAGAGAGGGAGGGAAAGGGGAAGGGGAAAAGGGGAAGAGGGAATGAGGAGGGGAAAGGGAAGAAGAGGAAGGAGGTATGGGGAGAAGAAGGGAGAAGGAGGAAGGAAGGAAGGGAAGGAAAGGGGAAGAAGAAAAGTGATGTAAGAGGAAAAAGAAAGGAAGGAAGGCAAGGGACAGGAAAGAAAGAAAGAAAATGGAAGGATGAATGAAAAGAAGAAGAAGAAGGAAACAAGAAAGAATAGGAAGGAAGGAAGGAATCCGCCCCGGGCATTCCGTCTCGGATAACCCTAAGCAGTCCCATCGGCTATGACAAAGAAAAGGACGTTCTGCTCGCGGCCCTACCGCGTCTCGCGCACCGTGACGGGAAGAGATGAGGCCGGAAAAACGCCGGATGCCCCACGGCCCCCGCGGCTTTTAGCTTCCTCCTTTTCCTTACCACCCCCACTCACCCCCGCTTCGGCGGGACTCGGAGTACTGCCGCTCTCGGAACTGTTCGCCCCAGCCCCCCCTTCCGTCCCTCCCGTCACCAGATGCCGTTTTCACGGCGTCCTTCCGTCGTCGTCTTTCCGCGGGGCCGGCCGTCTGTCCGGCTTGTTCCCCCCTCCCTAGTCTTTTCGTCTCCTTCCTCCCCTCTCGCTATCTCTGCCCCTCAGCAGCCCTCTCCGGAGGCCTCCCTGCCACTGCTCTTTCCGCTGTCCGGTCCTCTTGCGTCCCTCTGCCCTTCACGCCCCCCTCCTGCCAGCGGGTGCCGCGGTGCACCTCCTCCGCCCTCCCCCCTCCTCCCCCCCTCCCCTTCCTCAGCCCGTTCATCTGCCACCCTGTCAGGTGTTGGAAGGGCATGGGGGGGGCCCGGGGCTCTGGGATTAGTTTCTTTCCTTCCTTCTCCACTCCTTCCTCCTCTTCGTTCTTCCTTCTTGGTAGCGGGTTTGAATCCACCACCTCAAGCCCTCTGGACCGAGAGTTGAACCCCAAGTTTCAGTCCAGACCCGGATTGTGCTATGGTCCCGTCGTCTTCCCCATTAGTGCAATCGCATCCTCACTTGAACCGCACAGCAGCCGACGGATGGGACATTTAAGCGGGGAACGGTGGGATTACTGCCCCAATGGGGAAGTCCACACCCAGCGCGAGTGCACAGCTTGGAAAGGCATGAGGCATCTGTCCCTGCCTCGTCCGCGGCGCTGGCCTCTGTTCTTCTGTGCCCTGGGAGTTGAGGGAAGAGGGAAACCTGCTACTGGCTGCGTCTGTCCCTGAGGGCTGGAGGAGTGGCTTTTAAAGCTACACGCCTCAACGCCTCCTCTGCTGCCAGCCTCCTCTGCCTTCTCTTCCCCTGGTTGAGTTGGGGGAAGAGGGAAGCTTCTTCTGGCTGGCTTTGTCTTCCTGAGGTGGAGGAGTGGCTTTTAAAGCTTACACTCTGCAACACCTCTGCTGCTCCTGCGTCTGCTGCCTCTGTGCCCCTTGGAGTTGGGGAAAGGGAAAGCTGCTTCTGGCGGCGGGTCTTCCTGAGGCTGGGGAGTGGCTTTTGAAGCTTACCACTCCGCCACGCTCTCTTGCTCGCCTGGCCTCTGCGGCCAGTCTGTCCCCTGGGGTTTGGGGGAAGAGGGAGCTGCTTCTGCTGGCGGTTGGTCTCCGAGGGCTGGAGGAGTGGCTTTTAAAGCTTACCACTTCTGCATCCTTCTTGCTTTGCCGGCCCTGCTGCTTTCTTGCCCCTGGTGGAGTTGGGAAAGTGGAAGGCTTGCTTATGCTTGCGCTGGTCTTCCAGAGGGCTGCAGGAGGGCTTTGAAGTTTAACCTCCCCATGCCTCCTGCTGCTGCATCCTGGCCTCCTGCTGCCTTTGTCCCGGTGAGCTGGGGAGAAAGAAGTGCTTCTGGCTTGGCTGCTGGTCGTCCTGAGGCTGCGGAGTGGCTTTAAAACTTAAGACCTGCCATCCCCCCCTGCGCCTGGCCCTGCTGCCTTCGGATTATAGGGAGCCCTCTCTTTATGGGAGGAGGGAGAAGGAATGGGAAGAAGGAAGGGAACAGGGGAAGTAGAAAGGACGGAAAATAGGGGAAGGGGAAGAGTGAGGGAAACGAGGTGAAGATGGAATCAGGTAAGGAGAGTGAGACGGAATGAAGGCGACAAGTGATGTATCGAGGAATGGGAAGAAAAATACGGTAGAAGGAATGACAAAGGCCAGAGGGCATGAAAGAATAAAAAAACAAGTAGCTGAATGAAAAAGGTAAGGAAGCCTTAAGGAAATAAGAACAGTCGGCATACAGAAAATCAATCAATACATAAATGCCACTACGTGCTGTGAGTACCGTTCTAATGAAGTAGCAACTAAATTGGTATTTGAAAACAAACAGGGTACGGGCGTTGCGGTAAGGGAGGGCTTTCGTGCCCCGGCTTTCCTTACCGTTACTTCCCTACTCCATCCAGGACGTAATGTCGAGCTTGCCACCGTTCGGCCTCACATTCCCTCGGTATTTACTTCGCTCACTACGCTCCGTTGGCAGTTACGTTCCTGTATTGCTTATGTGCCCTTACGTTCTTTCCGTGCTTTACGTACTTGTCCGTTCCCTTCCGTCTACCCCCACGTCATATTAGTCTTTCCCTCTGTACTTATCTCCCCCGTTCGGCCGTCGACCCACTCAACGAGTTACTCTTGCGGCTGTCTAACATCCCGTGCTTTCTTGCAGTTCTTCACTCCGCTCGTCGTACCGTTTTTTCTGCCCCCGCAACTCCCTCAGGTATCGTCCCGCCCGTATGCCGGCCTCCGTCCGGACTTCCTTCAATTAGCTTGATGACGGCAGTCTTCGCCTCTTCGACCCCTCCCTTCGCGCTCTGGTCAGCTCACCTCCCCTCTGTCCCTTCCCTCGTTCTTTCGGTATCCCTTCACGCCCCTGGCTTCCGCGTCCCTCGTAGCCACTGCGCCTCAATCGGGGTGTCCTATCTTCCGTTCATTCCATCTGTCTCGCCCCTCGTTCTCTTTCTCTTTCTGCTTTCCTCTTCCAATTTCCCTCTTGCTCTTTCCTCTTTGCTATTGCCCTCGTCGTCCGTTTTGTCGTCCTTCATTCCCCATCGCCCTTCTCTCTCCGCCTCCTCCCCTTCCCCACATGACCCTTCCATAACTGCACTTCTTGTCAGTCTTGTCTGGGCGCCCGCCAACTGCCCATCAGTTTCGGATGCGGTCTTTTGGCAGGGCGCTGGGAGATATAGTTTCTCTTATTCTTCCTTCCACTTCTCTCTTCGTCTTCCTTCTTGTTAACCGGGGTTTTGAATCCAGCCGCCTCAACCACTGGCGGGACTTGAGAGTTGAACCAAGTTCTCAGACCCGGGGTTGGGTGCTAGTGGTCCCCGTCTTCCCATTAGTCGAGCTGCACAGTCCCTTGACCGGACAGGCGCTGCCTGGATGGGACTTTTAAGCTGGGTGGAACCGTGGGACTTATCTGCCCCAATGGGAAATCCACACCAGTCCGAGTGGCACAGCTTGGAAAGGCATGAGGGCTTCTCCTCACGCGTCCTGCTCTCCCGCCCTCTGTGTGCCTGTGCCATGGGGTTGGGGGAAGAAGAAGTCCTGGCTGGGCTGCTTCTGAGGCTGGAGGATGGTTTTAAAGTTAACACTCTCAAACCCTCTGCTGTGCCGGCCTCTGCGCTTCTGTCCCCTGGTAGAGGTTGGGGGAAGAGGAAAGTTTGTTTGGTTCTTCTGTTTCCTAAGGGTGCAGGAGTGGCTTTTAAAGCTACCACGCATGCTGCCTTCTTCTTCTGCTGGCCTTGCTGTTTCTTTGCCCTGGTGGTTTAGGGAAGTGGGAAGGCTTGCGCGCCTGGCTGCTGGTCTTCCTGAGGGCTGGAGGAGTGGCTTTTAAGTTTACCACCTCTCTGCCCTCCGCTTCTGTCTGCTCTGGCCTTCTGTGCCCCTGGTGAGTTCCGGGAAGAGGGAAGGTTGCTTGGCTTGGTGGGTCTCCTGAGGGCGGAGAGTGGCTTTAATTTCCCTCCGCAACGTCTCCTGCTTCGCCTGGCCTCGGCTTCCGTGCCCCTGGGAGTTGGGAGAAGGGAAGGTTGTGGCTTGCTTCTGGTTTTCTAAGGGCTGGAGGAGTGGCTTTTAAAGTTACCCGCCTGCATGCCTTCTCTCTGTGCCTCTGCTCTTCTTGCCCCTGGTGGAGTTAGGGAAGTGGGAAGTTGCTTCTGGCTTGGTGCTTTTCCTAAGGGCTGGAGGAGTGGCTTTAAAGCTTACCTCTGCATCCTTCTGCTTCTGATGGCCTCTGCTGCTTTCTTGCCCTGGGAGTTGCGGGAAGGGGAAGGCCTTGTCGGCTGGGCTGTCTTCCTGAGGGCTGAGGGGGCTTTTCTCATTCTGCATGTCCTCCTGCGTGGCCTGGCCTTCTTTCTATGACCTGATGGATTGAGGGAGAGGAGCTTCCTTATGCTTAGCTCTGGTCTTCCTGAGGCTGGGGAGTGGCTTTTGAAGCTTCCATTCTGCCATCCCTCCTGGTGCCTGGCCTTGCCCTTCTGTGCCCTGGTGGAGTGGGGGAAGAGGAAGGTGCTTCTGCTTGGTGCTGGTCTTCTGAGGGCTGCAGAGTGGCTTTTGAAACGTCCATCCTGCCATGCCCTCCTGCTGCCTGGCCTTGCTGCTCTGTGCCCCTGTGGAGTCCGGGAAGAGGGAGGCTTGGCTTCTGCTTGCTGCCTGGTCTCCTGGGGCTGGAGGATGCCTTTAAAGCTTACCCCTCTGCCATGCTTCTTGCTTTGATGGCCTGCTGCTTTCTTTGCCCCTGGTGGAGTTGGGAAGTGGGAGCTTTGCTTTGGTGCTGGTTCCTGGGGTGGAGGAGTGGCTTTTGAAGGTTAACCACTCCTGCCATGCCCCCGCTGTGTCTGCTTGCTGCTTTGTGACCTGTGGGTTCCGGAAGAGGGAAGGTTTGTTTGGTTGGCTTGTTTCCTGGGGCTGGAGGAGTGGCTTTTTAAAGTTTTACACTCCTGCACGTCCTCCTGCTGCTGCATGGTGCGCCTCTGTGCCCTGGGGAGTTGGAGAAGAGGGAAGGTTTGCTTGCTTGGTTGGTTTTCCTAAGGGCGGAGGAGTGGCTTTTAAATTACAACGCATGATTCTTGTCTGCCTGGGCTGGCGTTCCTTTGACCCTGTTGGAGTGGGGAAGGGGAAGGCTTGCTTAGGTTGGCTGTGGTTTTAAGGTGGAGAGTGGTTAAAGTACACCATCCTGCCAGCTTTGCTTCTGATGGCCTCTGCTGCTTTCTTTGCTGGTGGAGTGGGGAAGAGGAACTTGTTCCTGGCCGCTGTTCTTGAAGGGTGGAGGGTGGTTTTAAGTTAACTCTGACACTGTGTGTGTGTGGCCTTTTTTTTGTGCCCCCTGGGGGATGGGGGAGAGGAAGGCTTGCTTTGGTTTGCTGTGGTTCTGAGGGCTGAGGAATGTTTTGAAGTTCCAAACCGAAGGCTGCTGCCTGGCTTGCTGTTCTGTTGTGAGTTGGGAAAGAGGGAAGGTTGTTTGTGGTTTGCTGGTCTTGAGGGCTGGAGGAGTGGTTTGAATACCATTCCTGCATGTCTCTGCGGCTGGCCTCTTGTTTTTGTGCCCTGATGAGTTGAGGAAGAGGAGGTTCCTTTGCTTAGTCCCGGTCTCTGGGGGAGGAGTGGCTTTTGAGCTTACATTCTGCATGCCCCTCCTCTGCTTCCTGGCCTCTGTGCCCTCTTGCCCCTGGTGGAGTTGGGGGGGGAAGGCTTGCTTGGTTGGTGCTGGTTTCGAGGCTGAGGAGTGGCTGTGAAAGTACACCCTGCATGCCTTGCTGGCTGCCTGGCTCTGCTTGCCTTCTGTGCGGTGAGTTCCGGGAGAGAAGGCTGTCTGGTGGCTGCTGGCTCCGAGGCTGGAGAGTGCTTTAAGTACCTCCGCATGTTTTGTTTGACTGCTATGCTGTTTCTTGCCCTGTGGAGTTGGGGAAGTGGGAGGTGGTCTGGTTGGCTGCTGGTCTTCTAGGGGGGAGTGGCTTTGAAGCTTAATCTGCTGCTCCTGCTGCTGTGGCCTGTGCCTCTTGCCCCTGTGGAGTTGGGGGAGAGGGGCTTGTTATGAGGCTCCTGGTCTCCTGAGTGTGGGCCAGTGGCTTTGAAGTGTACCACTCCTCCATGCGCCCTCCTTCTCGCTGCTGCTGCCTGGCCTCGTTGTTCTTCTGTGGCCCTGATGAGTTGGTGGAAAGAGGAAGGTTTGGCTTCTGGCGTGGCTGCTGGTTCTTCCTGGAGGGGGCTGGAGGAGTGGCCTTTTGAAACTTAGCCACTCCTGCCATGCCCTCCTGCCTGCTGTCCTGGCCTCTGCTGCCGCCTTCTGTACCCCTGGGGGAGTCCATGGGGAGAACAGGGAAGGCGTGCTTCGGCTTGGCACTGCGGGTCTTCCTGAGGGCTGCAGGAGTGGCTTTTGAAGCTTATCTCTCGTTGCTACGCCCTCCGCCCTGCTCCTCCATGGACTATTCGGTATTCTGCCTTCTGTGCCGGAGGGAAGGCCTCCTCTGGCTTGGCTGCCTGTCTTCCTTCTGAGGGCGGATGAGTGGCGTTTCAAGCGTAATACCACGCCTGCCATGCCCGATCCTTCTCTGCTGCTGGCTCTGCTGCCTTCTTGTCCCTCTTGGAGTTGGAGGACGAGGGAAGGCTTTGCTTCTGGATTGGCTGCCTGGTGCTTCCTGAGGGCTGGAAAATGACTTTTGAATCTTCCCTCCCATCTCACTTCACGCCCTCCTGCTGCGTCTGCCTGGCCTCTGCTGCTTCGTACGTAACCCCCTGTGGAGTTTGAGGAAGGAGGTAGTCTTGCTTCTGGCTGTTGCTGCTGGTCTTACCTGAGGGCTGAAGGAGTGGCGTTTGAAGCTTACCACTCCTGCCAGGCCCTCCTGCTGCTGCCTGCATCTGCTGCCTTCTGTGCCCCCTGGTGGAGCTGGGGAAGGGGAAGGCTTGGTTCTGGCTTGGCTGCTGGTCTTCCCTGAGGGCTGGGGGAGGAATAGCTTTTGAGCTTACCACTCCTGCCCATGCCCTCCTGCGGCTGCAACATCTCAAAGCCCAACTGCCCAAGTGGACGCATTCGGGAAATCTTTCATGCCAGTTAGCTGACCGCCCATTGTGGGATTTTCAGAATCCCTCATGGTTTCTGCTGTGCTATCATAGTTTGATTCACACATGATTGGCACGTGTTTACTATCGGGTAAATCAGTGTCGCCTTTCCGCAGCACCTTTGAGGACCGAAAGAGAGAATTTGGCAGGAGGAGCTAGTTCCTAAATTCCATTGCATGAGGACCACAGGGACCAACGAGGGTGAATCTTGTCTAATAGCAAATAAGACCAGAACATCTGTTTTTAAGTGCAGTGATAAAAATCAGTTCCCCCTCCTTCTCCATGGTTCCCCAAAACACACCAACATTATTTTATTTTTTAGTTTTATGTATTTCTAGTCTGCTTTCTCGCTGGGTCAGCTGTTGGTTGGAGGCTAATCTGAGGCAGGAACATGGGAAACTCTCTTTCCCTGGTGGTCCAAAGGGTCACAGATGGGAGCCCCTTGCCATTATGCGGGATTTGCCGGAATTAGCAAAGCATCCGTCCTTCAGATTTTAAAAGGCGAGCACTCTTTAACGCTTGTGTCTACAACAAAATCGCACGACATCCCATTAATATATCAGTTGTCATACCACTGAACCTCCATCCTATGGAAATCACTGGCATTTGAAATTGTGTATGAGATTTTAGCCTTCTCTCTTAGAAAGTTCCTGTGTCATCACGCAACTACTGAACATCACCAGGATTTCTATGAAGACATGGCACGGATCAAGCTGCATTATTCTTAGGCAGACCACCCCAAAGTTTAACGCTACACTGGACGTGGGCTGTATCTACAACTGTGAAGTGAATGCAGTGTACGCTGCTTCAAGCACTGTGGCTCAGCGCTAAACAGAAAGCCTGAGATGTGAGTTTTTGTGAGATGGCTTTTGGTGCCACAGCAAACTGGGGCTGGGCATCCACCGGATTTCCATGATGGGACCGTGCAGTTAAAGCGGTGTCAGGCTGCATTATGTCTGCCAGTGTGGCATAGCTTGGGCTTGAAATGGGAATTGCTGCTGGAGGGCATTTCCCATGTCAGCTCAGTTCCCAAAGAGGGATTCTGGCCGAACACAGAGCCGCTGGGGCTGATCTTAATTGAAATGGGGGATGAAGGCACTTCAGATGTCAGGGCAAGGTTGTTCCCCCGCCCTCGCATTGCGGCGACAGGGCCAGGGCCTCTGTGCGCCTCTATTTGGGTTACATCCATCCAATTTTTTAGGCCAAGTGCTTGAAGTCGTTTCCACTTATAAGGGGGCTGCCTTGGGCATCTTTCCTTGGGGAGGGGGGGTCTTTGGGCAATGGCTATCATCTGAGAATGAGAGAGTGGTGCCGTTGCCCATAGGCACCCACTGGTTTTCAGGGCCAAGGCAAGATTTTGATCCTGCCGTCCCACTTCCTGTCCAACACTCTGCATTGGCAGGTCTGAATCCCATCCTCTTTCCTCCGTCTCCTTTTGCCAAATAGCTCCTTGTATTTTGGGAGAGATTTCCCCACTTGGGACAGAATGTTTGGACGTCCAGAATTCTTGACTATTTGTGATAATTTTTGCAAGCAGCAACTGCCAAGAGGTAGGTTTGGCGATATGTCAAGTCCAATTTGTGGTGTTGAGTCCAAACCCCTCAACCCCCAAAGACTTTTGCAGGGACAAAGGTCAGGAACATGAAGACCCTTTGATTTCATTCAATAGTAAATCTCACATCGTTGAATATGCGCGGCAGCTTGACTGGTTTGCGTTAGGAATTTCTTGTGAAAGGGACCGAGGAGTCTTGTAGACTGCTTGTAGAGGCTTCAGCTAAGAAAGCCAATGCAATTCTGGGTTCATCAACGAAGTGTAGTATCTAGATTGAGGCAAATGAGAGGACACAGGTGCCCTTATGTCCACTGGGGTTTGGGGTCAGGATCCCCTGCAGATAACAAAGTCCCTGGATGCGCAAAGCCCCACTGAAGAAATGGCATAGCAAAATTGGGTCCTGTTATATAAAATGAAAAATCAAGGGTTGCTTGTTTAAGCTGTGGATTAAAAAATCCATGGAATAAGGAGGGGGGCCGACTGTAATTTCCAGTCTAACTGTAATTCTGCTTTGGTCAGGGCTTCTCAACCGGAATAAGCCTGTGTCAGTTACTGGGCCCAACAATGCCAAAAGTGTTTGAGAAGCTGGAACTGTGTCCAAAGGACAGCGACGAAAATAGTGAAGGGTATTGAACCATGAATCCCTATGAGCTTTCTTATTTAGGGAGCTGGGGATGTTTAGCCTGAAAGAAGAGACGATTAAGAGTGATATACAAGACCCTGTTTAAATTTTGAAGGAGTCATATTGAGGAGGTGGAGCAAGCTTGTGTTTCTTTCTGCGGCTGCTCCAGAGAAACAGGATACAGAACAATGGATGCAAGGTTACAGGAAAAGAATTCTAGCTCAATCAACATTAAGGACGGCAGTTCCTGAGCAGTAAGAGGCTGTTTGACATTGGAATATGCTGGCTGCCTTTGGAGAGGGGTGTAGTCTCCTTCTTTTGGAGGTCTTGGACAGAGCTGGATGGCAATCTGTCTCAGGGAAGGCTTGGTAGTGGTTTTCCTGCAGCATGCAGAACGGGGTTGATTGGATGGTCCTTGGGGTTTCCCCTCAAACTCTATGAATTTAGGTTACAAAAAGGCAATAATTAATAGCAGCAGAGACTGGAGAAGTCCACATTAGCATTCCTGTTTGCATTCTTGCCTCCGAGCACGGCGGCTGGATGGCATCAGGATTGCCTCAATGCCCCATCAAGTGCCTGTTGCACATGTGGGGCCATGGTGCATGAGTTACGCCATGGTTCTGTAATTCACACTTATTCCAACTTAAAAAAACATACCCCCAGACAACAAGTTTTGTAGAGGGGAGCCTGTGTTTAGCTTGTGAGGTAGTGGTTGGGGTGTTGGCCTAATAGGATCCTGGGAATAGAGTCAAAATCCCCACTCACGCGGCCATGGAAATCCATGAGTGACCTTAGGCAATCGACACACTCTCGCCTCAGAAGCATGGTAACCCCCCTTTGAAACACCTCTGCCAAGAAACCCGCCGTCACATTTTGACGGTCGACCTAAGAAATATAATTTGAAGGCCCTGAACGTTTTAGGCCTTTCTCCCTCCACTCAGTCAAATGTGATATCAAAAGACCCAATTTGCAACACTCGTCCTTGCCACAGTTACGACTTTGACTTTGGGGTATTTGATTTGCTGACATGGATTTTTATTAATATGTGCTCTCTAAAAGGAATATCAGGTCCGCCAATGCAACGCTGTGTCACTTTAACCAAAAGTCGCACGGAAGGATCTAGAGATTCCTAAGAGAAGCACTCCGCTAGGGCATTTGTAGCGCCTCCAGTCAATTCTAGGTCAAGGTCGAGCAATGTTTGACCACAAGAGTTTTGCACTGTAGACCTAGAATTCCTAGATAGGTGTTCTCTTCTCTCAGGTAACAACCAAGTGTTTTTTTGTTATTTGGCGGTTTTTTCGGCAGTCAACGGGGTCCCGGGCATCTAACCTCACAAAGTGAGGATGAGTGGAGTGTACATCCCCCCCCCCACCCGCGACTTATAATTTGGGGGGAAGGAGATCACGTCATGGATCGCCTGATCATATTAATGTAGACCTCAATGTGAAGAAAAAATCTTTCTGACAAATAATCCCTTCATAAATGAGTTCTGAGTTGGCTCAAGGATGCTGTTGGGAGACAACCACTGAGACTGTATCATCATGGGTTTCCTGGAGCGTTTAGAGCCAAGCTGTGAGATTATAGCTGCTGGTCGTGCTGTGAGTTTCCATGAAAGGAAGCAAAGAGTTGTAGTCAAGGGGGAACAAACAGGGGACTGGGCTCGGGCACACTGGGGGGAATACCCCCATCTTGTTCCAGTTCCTGCAGCAGAGACACTTAAGAATTAGGGCTTTAAGAGCAGTCCGCCTCAAACTGTTGTGTGATGGAGCTGGTGGATTATTAAGCAGATGTCACCTTAGAAAAGTGAGGGACATTTTTGAAGCAAATTTTGAATCCGCCTTTAAGAACTCTGTCACAGTGTTCCCTGCTTTTACAGTTGTGAACCGTTCGGCGGGTACGAAATTAATTCGTTTCCGCGGCTAATTTCGTAACCCGAAAAAAAAGAAAAAAAAAAAAAAAACGCTTCGGTAAAGCCCGAATCCATAAGCCTAATGGAAAAATAGCTCTCTGCTGCCTCCGGTGGCGGCCTTCCATTTAAAACAGCGCCTTGGGTTTTTCGTAACCCCAAAAAAACTTCGTAGCCGAAACAATAAATCCCTATTGCTTTTTTCGTATCCCAGAAAAAATTCGTAAGCTGGTAATCTTATGCCCGGGTTACCACTTGTATCTATCGCGAGAACGTCTGTACCTGTTACAAGAAAAAAGAAGGAAAAAAGGTGGCTTCTCCCTGATCCAGCGATAACACAATTTTAGAGAGAGGGAGAATATGTGCCCTCTAGGATGCATTTGGAACTACAAGTCAGAGCAGCCATATACGCAGCATAGGCAAGTGTGGAGACAATGTTTGAGTTGCAGTCGAACTATCGACAGAGTGTTTGTTCTTAACTGCCATCAAGTAGGGATTAAAGAATATTCTCCAAAGTTGGAAAATTAAAAAAAAAGGCGAATTCGACACATCTATAACATGTTTAGAGCGAGAAATTCCTGAGTAATTCGCGATCAATGAGTAAGAATTTTAATGTGAATAAGTTTCAAAGGAAGGGAAAAGAGAAAAGTGGGGGAGCTGACAAAGGCGACCTCCAACGTGGGTATTGGCATAAGCAAGCTAGCATTAGTCCTGGCTTTTACCAGGGGCTAGGCCGGTGTTAGGGGGAAAAAAAAACAGAACAAAGGAGGGGAGCCGTCTCCACTTTGAACTCAGCTCTGGTGCCAGGCAAATGCTCCCAAAAGAAGAAGAAGGAGGGTGGGGATGTCAAGGGGGATGTCCAATAGAAAAAAGCCTAATTTAATGCCCAGCTCGTCTTTCAGACGCCACAAGGCTATCCCGAAGCACTTACAAAGGACGAGATGTTCCCTGCCCTCAGGGCTTGCATCTAAAGGGACAAGAAGACAAAGGAGGAAGCGAACGGAAGGGGGCAGGGGGCAAGTTCAGCAGATCTTCATTCCTCCCACAGGGGCTCTGTGGGCGGGTCACATTCTCTCAGCCCTCAGCGCAGACCAATGCCGCCTCCCCCCTCTCGCGCTCGCAAACCTCTCCCAGGGTGTCGAAGGTCCTGCCAGGGATGATGCGGAGGATGAGGGCGCTATACATAAGAAAATTAATAATCCCTTACCCAAAAGCCGAGGACTAAGGATAAGTGGGGATTTTTGGAGGTGTTTTCAGAAATAATCCAGGTCGACAATACGTTAATGCTATGGGAAAGCCGGGATTTGCAGTATGTGGTGCCACCAGGGCTCGCTGACACGAAGGCTAAATGTCCCCTCCCAAAACTACAATACAACAGATATTTTGGTGTTGTGGTTGTTTTAGTTTCTTATATCCCAGAGGTTTGGATGCCCACCTTGGCCAAGACAACACTCTCTCACCTTGAAGGGAAGAACTGCCCAGAAGAGTTAAGTATAACAAGCAACCTCGAACCATACGACCTGGGAACAACCTAGCGTCAAGGGATGATTCTGCCGCGAATAAGGACAGGACAACACATAACCGACGGGCCGCCCCCCCCCCAACAAAACAAGCCGTGCAATACGCCAGAGAGTCCTCAAAGTCACACAACACACAAAACAGTCATGCTTCCCAAGAGGTCATGGGAAAGGGAAGCCCCAAGTTTGGATGCCCCCTGCCAAGACACACTCTCTCACCTAAGGAGCACTGCCCCCCCAACAGCCTGCATGCAGGAGAGTCTCCAAGTCACAACCCAAACAGTCATGTTCCAAGAGGTCAGGGAAAGGAGCGGTTTGGATGCCCACCTTGGCCAAGACACCCTCTCACAGCCTCGAAGGAGAGCACTGGCCCCCCCCAACAAGCCTGCATGCCAGGAGAGTCCTCAAAGTCACAACACACAAAAATCATGTTTCCAAGAGTCAGGGGAAAGGGAGGTCAGAGTTTGGATGCCCACCTTGGCCAAGACACACTCTCACAGCCTCGTAGGAGGCACTGCCCCCCCCAACAAGCCTTGCATGCCAGAGAGCCCTCAAAGCACAACACAACAAACAGCCATGTTTTCCAAGAGGTCATGGGGAAGGGAGCCCATGTTTGGATGCCCACCTTGGCCAAGACACACTCTCTAAGCCTCGAAGGGAGGCCGCTCCCCAAACAAGCCTTGCATGCCAGAGGGAAGACCTCCAAAGTCCACAACACAAAACAAAACAGCCATGTTTCCTAAGAGTAAAGGGAAAGGGAGCCAGGTTTGTGGATGCCCACCTTGGCCAGACACACTCTCACGCCTCGATGGAGACACTGACACTGGCCACCCCCAACAAGCCTTGCATGCAGGAGATCCTCCAAAGTCAAAACACACACGACAACCAAGAGGTCCATGGAAAAAGGGAGTCAGTGTTTGGATGCCCCCTGGCCCAAGAACACTCTCTCAAGCCTGTGTGTGTAAGCATATCACACCGCATTACACTTTCAGCAGCTCACAGTTGTCTCGTGTGTGTATATATAGTAGTGTGGGTGTGGTGTTATGTAGAATATATACAAACACACCATATGGTAGTAGTGTAGCATATACATGCTCATAAAACTTTCAGCAGCTCACGAGTTTTTGTGTGAGGTGTGTCGGTTAGATATTTACTCATCCTATAGAAGATCTTTGTGTGTATCTATATTCTGTTATGTATAGTGGATGTACTTTTCTTAATTTACACACACCCACAAAGATGTGTGTGGAGCATATACAGCAGCATTAACCACTTTCAGCCGCTCCACGTTTGTGTGAGTGTGTATATATATTTTCAATCTATATAATATGCGTGTGTGTTAGTATATATGTGGTCTGTACTAGTATTATATATACACACACCCACAGCTTGTGTGTAGCATATACATGCAGCATTAAACTTTCAGCAGCTCCACGTTTGTGGTGGAGTGGTATATATGAGTTTATTATATATATACTGCGTGTGTGTTGTCTTGTATATGTTGTATGTATGTATGTATGTACAAACACACAAGAAGTGTGTTGAAGCATATACATGCAGCATTACACTTTCAGCTCTCCACAGTTTGTGTGTGTGTGTGTGTGTGTGTGTTGCGTGTGTGTCTATGTATATGTAGTGTGTGTATATACACACACACACACAACCACATACAAAGTGTGTGTGCAAGCATATTACATGCAGCATTACACTTCGGTCTGCCCACAGTTTGTGGTGTGTAACACACACAACACACACACAACAGACAGCTGTGTATGTAACAATAAAATACGGCTTCACACTTTGGCAGTAGTAACATAAAGTGTGTGTGTGTGGATATTTCTGCACTCTCTTGCCTATTATTATTTATATTATTATTATTATATTATTATTATTATTATAGCCTTGCATCAGCATGGAGAGGTGCAGAGTTGATCCCATTTTCTTCATACAGAAGGGGTTGGACTGGATGGTCCTTGAGGGTCCCTTAGCATTTCTTGTTAGGCTGGGCTTTTTTCCCCTTTTGTGTGTTGTGCCTTCGGGTTTTAGCATAGGAATGTTTTAAACCTCTGCCAAACTCCTTTTGAGATGGTAATTGAGTTTGAAATGCAAAGTAATGAGCGTAATTATTCTCCTGTCTTTTATTGTCATTCAAGAAATCTGTGAAAAATATTTCGCTGGCTGTGAAGGGGAGAGAAGAAATCACCTTTGGAAGAGAGATTGTGGGAGAATATTTTTTAAAAAATTCTCCTCAAGTTTCTCTGACCGGAGAGAAAAATATGGTTTCTCCAATCACACTGGACGGATGGGGAAAAACAAACTTGGATTGAATCCAGATAAAATGGAGGACTTAAAGAATAATGCTCTTGATCTGTGCTTCAGATGACAAATCAGGTAAATGTGATGGTCAGGAGTGCCTGTTATCAGCTTTGGCTGATAGCCAGCTGCATCCCTTCTGGAAGTAAAGGACTGAAACTGAGTACATGCACTGGTAACTTCACGACTCGATTTCTGTAAATAGCTCTCACATGGAGGCTACCCTTGTGCCCAGTCTGGAAACCCCAACTAGTACAAAACACAGCAGCCAGGCGGTCACAGGAAAATCTAGGAGTGACCAGATAACGCCTATCCTAAATCACTTCACTAGCTGCCTATTAGTTTCTGGGAGTAGTACAAGGTGTTGGTTATATACTTTTAAAACCCTACATGGCAAGGTTCAACCTATTGACAGATTGCCTACTTCCATATAATCCATCCGCACACACAGGTCCTCTTTGCAGCCTTTAAAAGACCAGACTAACTGCAACCTCCAGAAGACCTTTTCTGCCACCGCTCCCAGACTGTGGGATAGATCCATCAAATTACCGCTTAGACAGCTTTTAAAAAGCTGTCAAGACGGATCTCTTCCAGCAGGCCTTTACTGAATAAAACTGCTCAGCCACAGAATATACTCCCTCACACCAGGTGTTATACTACGCTCTGCCCTGTTCTGTTTACTACTACTAGATATTTTAAAAATTCTAATTTTTAACTGTAATATGTTTTAATCCTTTTTTAAGGGGGGGTTGTGTGGGGATGTTTTAACTGTTAGCTGCTTTGTTTTACAGAAAAGCAGGTAATAAGTTTAATATTTTATTATTTTATTTATCAGAGGAGGTTTGCTCTTATTCCTCTAAGGCTGAGAGAGTGTGGCCCAAGGTCACCCAGTGTTTTCTCTGGATAGTGGGGAAGGGAACTGAACCTTGGTCTCCAGAAGTTCTAGTCCAGCATTGTGAAACCATTATACCAAAGTGTCTCAGCAACTACAGCAGTTCAAAAGTTGCACATGTGAAATTGAATGAATATGTTTAATATAGTTCCCCACAGACACATATGATCTAAAATACTCTTTTCATATTAATTGTCATAATGCGGGATGCAATAGTGGTTGAATAGCACTGGGCCAGGAAAATCCTGTGTCACTGTGGGGCTCACAAGTTCGATCCTGGGCCCAGTGCTATTCAATATCTTTACCAATGACTTGGATGAAAGAATAGAGGGCATGATTATTAAATTTGCAGACAACACAAAATTAGGAGGTGTAGCTAATACCCTAGAGGGCAGGATCAAAATTCAAAATAACCTCAATAGATTAGAAAGGTGGGCCAAAGCTAACAAAATGATACCCAACATGGAAAAATGTAAGGTACTGCACTTAGGGCAGAAAAATTAAATGCATGGATATAGGATGAGGGACACCTGTGTTACCAAGAATGGGTTTTAATAAAATTTTGGAATAAGTGGACTTCACGCTGACCTCAAACTGACCTCCTAGAGGAGCCGTCATTAACCCAAAAGCAAGGAGGACACATAGTCAGCTTGCATGGGAAGAGGCATGATCCCTAGAAATAATACTTAAAAAATCCCCACAGGAAGTTTGGGAGTTACCAAACAAGAATGGCCACTGCTTCCAAAAGTAAGGCAGTAACCTTGGCCTCACACCTAATGGGCCAATGATCAGCTTAACGACCCAGCCATTGATCTGTTTGCCCACCTGACTGTGTCCAGACCTAGTCAATCCCAAGTGAGAAGCGGGAAATATAAATATTAAAAAAAAAAATTAGTCACATTGTTGCAACTTCTTCTCTCCTTGACTTAACAAAGCCCAGGTAAACAAGCCCTTTGTCTTGAGCTTTATTTTCATCGCTACAGGCTAGATTCAGCCTATAAAACCCTAGGGCTTTGGACCCTCAGTGTGCTATTACCAGATTACAGAGTGGTCTACGCCAGTTTGAACTCTGATCTTAGCTCCCTTGGCCATCTTTCCTCAGGTTCTGGCGGCCGTGAATCTCCATTCATCCAAATCTACCTGGAGTAGACTTCTATGGTAACGTATCTCCTGTAGTGGTGCCTTTCTCTCAACTTATCTCCCGAATTCACCCCTTTGTTTTCCATCAGTATTGTGTGTGTGTGTGTGTATGTATGTGTGTGTGTATGTGTGTGTGTGTGACCCTTTGCTGTATGTGTGTTTCTGCTTTAATAAACTTTAGAAATTTAACTGGACATAGTTGGTATCCTCATCATCTCTTGAGGGATTCCCTGGTGACCTTTCGTATACACCAAGGGACACGGTCTTGGCAAAGGGCATTGTTAGGGTCCCCTCTCAGCAATTTGAACTAATTAAACATTTCCCTAATTGAGAGACTTCCTAACACCTGGCTTAAGGAGACTATGTGTGAAAGGGATCCAGGAGTCCACACAGTGAACATAAGTCAACACTGTAATGTGGCAGCGAAAAAGGCCAATGCGATTTTAGGCTGCATCAATAGAAGTATAGTGTCTAGATCAAGGGAAGTAATAGTGCCACTGTATTCTGCTTTGATGAGGCCTCACCTGGAATACTGTGTCCAGTTCTGGGCACCAGAATTCAAAAAAGATGTTCAGAAACTGGAGCGTGTCCTTGGGGTCTCTTCCAACTCTATGATTCTATGAATGGTGAATAGGACTCCAAGAGACCAGGGTTCAAATCCCCACTCAACCACAGAACCCCCCTCCCCATGACCTTGGGTAAGTCACATTCTCATAGACTCAGAGGAACGCAAAGGTAAACCCATTCTGAACAAACTTGCCAAGAAAACCATGCTGTATGTCAGAAATGACTTGGAGACATACAAGAATGCTGTTGTTGTTCTGCACCTTCAAGTCATTCCAGACCTATCATGGGAGTTTTCTTGTTGTGATCTATTATTATTATTACTATTATTATTATTAAAATTTATTTATAGAGCGCTATAAAGTCTGCACACAGCACTTTACATTGTCAGGGTCAGGAGGGGGAAAAAAAGAATAAAAACCTGCCAAGCAGCGTACAGTCTAAAACAACAACATTACATGATTAAAATATCTCTAAAATAATACTAATTTGTTCAGAGATGTTTTGCCATGAGCCCATGACCTTCCTCTGAGGCTGAGAGAGTGTGACTTGCCCATGGGGACCCAGTGGGTTTTCATGGATGAGTGGGAATTCGAAGCCTAGTCCTCAGAGTTGTAGTCCAAGGCTCAAACCACTACACCATGCTGGCACCCATTTTACATTACACAGCACCTAGGTGTATCTCCAGCCAGATTGTCATAGTAGTTTGAGTAATGGACTGTGATTCTGGAGAACAGGGTTCAATGCCCAGTTTGGCCATGGAAACCCACTGCACTGAGTGACCTTGGGCAAGTCACACTCTCTCAGCCTCAGGGGAAGGCAATGGCAAACCTCCTCTGAAGAAAATTGACAAGAAAAGCCCATGACAGGTTTGTCTTAGGGTCCCCATAAGTCTGAAATGACTTGAAAGCAAACAACAACAACCAGTAGAGGCTCCTCAAGGAACTGGTTGTAATCTCCCTGAAAGTGCCTAGCCTCCCACAAAATAGGGCTAGAATTGCCTGCGTTTCTTACAATGGGAGGATAAAGTTTTTTTCTGAGGTCCAAAACACACTACAGAAGTAAGTAATCTAGTTTGAGACTGCTTTAACTGCCCTGGCTCAATGCTAGGGAATCCTGGGAGCTGTAGTTTTGTGAGACATTTAGCCTTCTCCGTCAGAGAGCTCTTAGGCCACAATAGACTACAATTCCCAGGATTCCCTAGTAGCACTGAGCCAGGGCAGTGTGCTTGGGACCCTGAGTTAACTTTTGTGTCCATCCCTTGCCAGATTGAGGCACCACCACAAAATGAAGGAAATTCAATTTAAAAAAAAGTAGGATATCCCACAATAATAATAACAACAACAACAATTATTATTATTGTTGTTGTTAGGACATGGCCTGGAAAAGAAGGGCCTGCCCAATGTACTTCTCACACACTCAAAGCGAAAGCGCTGACGGTGACAGAGGGAGAAACTACAGCTCCCATCATGCAACGCTGCGCTCGTGGGCCTCGACCCTTCCTGCCATCCAATCAGAGGCGGCCGAGGCAGGAGTTGGCCAATAAGACGGAGGCAGCGCTCACGCGCAGGCGGCGGTTGCAATTTGAACAGGGTCGGAGGGTTGCGTTAGAAGAAGCTGAACCTGTGGATCAGGTGAGTGAAGGCCAGGCTGGTTTTTTGGGGGGCTTCCCTTTGGCCCCAGCCCTCCTCAGCCTCCTCCTCTTTGCTTTCCCTCGAACTGGGGACAGCAATAAAGACCTTTTATTCAAAGCAATAAGGAGACCCAAAGAATGTGTAACTCTTCTCCCCATCAGTTTTCAAGGGAATGAAATAATGTTATTGTTGTTGTTATTATTATTAAATATTATTTTAATTTCTCACCGGCTGTGAGAGGAAAGTTATTATTATTACTACTATTTTACACTATTATTATTATTATTATTATTTTAACTTCTCGCTGATTGCAACAGGAAAAAATACTGTATCTTTAAATTTTAATTATTAACTATTATTGTTGTTTTAATTATTTTACATTATTATTATTATTTATTATTATTATTTTAATTTCTCCCCCATTGCAACAGGAAAAATAATTATGAATAATAATAATTCACTAGTTGCAACAGGAAATATTATTATTATTTCACATTATTATTATTATTATATTCTAACTTCTTCCTGGTTGCAACAGGAAAATTATTGTTTTTATTTTAATTATGAACTATTATTATTGTTTTAAGTATTATACATTGTTATCATTATTATTATTTTAATTTCTCACCCATTGCAACAGGAGAAATGATCATATTGTTATTTTACATTATTGTTGTTGTTGTTGTTATTTTTCACCGGTTGCAACAGGAAATATTATTTCATCACTTGGTTATGGAAGAGGGTGGATGGTGAGAACCCATTCTTGTCGCAGAATAGACTGCACCATCTAGTTTTCAGTCACTGGAAGTCACTTTAAATTGCATATCCTGGATTTGGCTTTTTTGAGGGTGGGATTATAATCTGCCCTTCCCTCAGTGCCTCCACAAGTGGTATCTGAGCTTTTGGGGCTTCTTTTTTTGTGTGTGTGGTCAATTTGTGACATGGGAGCTGCCAAAAAAAAGTTAGGAATGCATCTGGCCCACAGGCTGCAGTTTCCTGATTTCCTATATTCTCCACATGCAACTTAATCTTTCCTCATTTCTAATGCATGTTACAGTCCAAGAGTGGAACACTTGTGTTGTGAGAAAGCCTAAAAGATTGGCTACCATGTCCCTGGATGAGAATGAGTGGGAGCTCAGCAAGGAGAACGTGCAGCCTCTGAGGCAAGGACGAGTGATGGCTACTTTGCAGGAAGCTCTAGCTCAGCAAGATGTTTCCACCCACACTGCCATCCAGCAGCAAAAAAGGTGAGCATGTTATGGCTCATCTCTACATGTTCCTTAAAGACCCATGATGTGTTTTGGACTATAGCTTCTGTCATCCCCAGATAATATGGCTAATGGTTAGAGATTGTAGGAGCTGTAATCCAAGATACCTAGAGAGCCACAGCTTGCCTTCCTGGTGCAGAGGCTGAACCATGATATGCAGAAATACAGTTACTGAGAGTTGTTATTGTCTGAGGCCTGTTACAGACAGGCCAAAATAAAGCTACTTCGAGTCACTTTGGAGGTATGGTATTTCAATGATGCACGAGTCCTAAGAGTCCAAAAGCCACTCCTTAGGACTGGAGCGTGGCTTTGGTGTGGCTTTTGGACTCTTAGGACGCATGCATCATTGAAATACCA
>NC_056522.1:322426127-322458876 GCF_019175285.1 Sceloporus undulatus | reverse complement strand
AGGCCTGTTACAGACAGGCCAAAATAAAGCTACTTCGAGTCACTTTGGAGGTATGGTATTTCAATGATGCACGAGTCCTAAGAGTCCAAAAGCCACTCCTTAGGACTGGAGCGTGGCTTTGGTGTGGCTTTTGGACTCTTAGGACACATGCATCATTGAAATACCATACCTCCAAAGTGACTTGAAGCAGCTTTATTTTGGCCTGTCTGTAACAGGCCTGAGAGTTGTTATTGTCTGCATCATTAATGTGAGATGTGACTGATCTATGTGTGTATGCTCCTTCAAGTGATTTGTTGACCTGTGGCGACCCAATGAATTTCATAGGGTTTCCTTAGTCAAGGAATCCTGAGAGGTGGTTTTGCCAGTGCCTTCCCCTGAAATATACACTACAGCACCTTGTATTTGTTTCTGGTCTTCCATCCAAGTACTAATCAAGCTTGACCTTGCTTAGGTTCCAAGATCAGATGGGACCTGGTGTCTTTAGGGTATTTAGGCCTGGATGGTCTATATACATACATAAACATCTGTGGACACTTGACTAGCCTGGTCCTCCGTGATCTTTTTTGCACAAATATTTAAATGCATGGACACTGACACTTAAACTTCACTAAAAATGTGTTTCCAGCAATTTCATTTGCCATAGAGAGATGCACAGAAAAAAATTATTTTCTTCTTGAGGTTGAAGCTCCAATGTAACTGTAGAACAGAGGTACGATATTTTAAACATGGTGTGTGATCATATATCAGCATATCCTTTTGGTTGTATGGAAATGGTTTCTTTTAGTCAATATTAGTTCCTCCAGGAGGTAGAGGCTTTATAAGGCCTTCAGAAGATAAGTCTTTCCTAGCCCATCTCTATTATAATTGAAGGTCCTGAGTGAATGAATGGTAGCAGGTATGGGAAACCTGTGGCTTTCAGACAATGTTGGACTACCTGTAATTCCCTTACCAATGGCCATTGGAGAGCCAACAAGTTGGAGTCCCAGAAGCATCTAGAGGGACATGGTTCCCCACTGCTGTTTTATAGCATAGCCACTGGGCTATGAATAGGATTATTAAAAAAATGAGTTTGCCAAATAGTGCACTGCCAATCACATACTGTGTATAAATTCTACTGTCTAAACTGGCAAAAATCCAATCTTAAACTTAAAATTATGTTCAGAAAAAAAAGTTATGCATTTTTCTACATGGTGTTCAGATATTTACTTAGACATTTGTTCAGATACTAGATATTTTTTGCTTTTAATTTCAGGGAATTTGAATCTGAAATTCGATTTTACTGTGGAGATGATCCCTTGGATGTCTGGGATAGGTAAGCTTTACTTTTTTAAATGGCTAATTCTTTTTCTTAACATTAGGTTGCTTTTTCTTGAGTTCATAATTGATTTTATATCTACAGATATATCAAATGGACTGAGCAAACCTTTCCTCAAGGTGGTAAAGAGAGCAACCTCTCAGCTGTGTTGGAGAGAGCTGTTAAAGCACTGAATGAGCAGCAGAGATACTACCAAGACCCCCGCTACCTCAGTCTTTGGCTAAAATTTGTAAGTTGTAGCATGTTTTGTTTTTCAGTTGAGGCCCATATTTCAGCTTTCTAAGCCCTAAACTTTGTTCAGGAAGGCTATATAACCACTTGTCATTAACATCAACATGATAATCGAACCATGATTACTGTACTTATTGTTCAACTTTTCTCAGGGGCCATGCCTGCCTGCATTTTTCTAGAGCACTTACTCTAGGTAAATTTGTTTCCATTTCTGTCATCAGACAATGAAAATATAGTGTGAATTAAAAGTAAGTTAGAAAGCCAGATTTTCTGTAGCAATGTCTGTAGAAGTAATTAATATAATAGAAAAATCAATGCAAAGGTGTTGGAAATAAATTCTAATCTCTCACCTTCAGAGATGGTTCATTCTTTTCTCTCAATCATCCAACTATTAAGATATACAGTTGGCCCTTCTTATACATGGGTTTTTATACACGGATTCAAGCATCCGCAGTTTGAAAATGTTCCAAAAATAGAAATTTCAAATATCAAACCTTGATTTTCCATTTTTTTAAGGGACACCATTTTGCTATGTCATTATATTTAATGGGACTTGAGCATCCATGGATTTCGTTATACACAAGGGATCTTGGAACCAAACCCCAGTGTATAACAAGGATCCACTGTATTTACTTTTTAGAATCAGTTCATTTCTAAGAGGATTTCACCATTTGCATTTGTTTTTAACTGCAATCAAATTGATTTCAACTTATGGTGACTGTATGAATGAGAGAACTCCAGGTCACCCTGTTATCAACAGTCCTGCTTAGGTCTTGCAAGTTCATGGTCTTGGCTTCCTTGACTAAGTCTGTGCATTTGGAATGTAGTCTTTCCATTCAAACTGCCTTCTTCTGCCTTATTGTCTTTTCCAGGGAGTCATGTCTTCTCATGATGTGGCCAAAGTAAAACAGTCACAGTTTAGTCATCTTGGCTTCTAGGGAGAGCTTAAGTTTGATTTATCTTTTAAGCACTCCATATTATCTGGAGAACTCTTCTCCAGCACCATATTTTATATGAGTTGATTTTCTTCCTATCAGCTTTCGTAATTGTCCATCTTTCACAGCCATACATAGAAATTTGGAATATGGTGGCAGGGACGTAGCCAAGGGGGGGGGGGTCAAAACCACCCCCTTTCCATTAGATACAATGAATAGTGTGTGCTGCCATGCTGACGTGCCCAAGCCCCATTATAATGGTGGTACTTAGTCTGGACCCCCCCCCTTCCCAAAATCCTGGCTACATCCCTGATGGTGGCATGGACAATCCTGCCTTTAGTAATCAATAGTATATCCAGTAAAGGTCTTTGTTGTAGAATATTGAGCATTACTTTTTTGAAAGGGAAAGTGATGCAGTGGTCTTTTTTGCAGTAACTGCAAATTGCAGTGACTGGATTTCAGAATCTTGTGTTTCTTCTTTTTTTAAGGTAAGAGCTGTCGTTGCTAGAGATTACTGAATTTTTGAATTCCTCCTTAAAGTGTGATTTGGTCCTCTCCTTTGGGCATGACAGCCTTCATTCTCTTGTTTTCCACAGGGGAACTGTTGCAGTGAACCTCTGGACCTATACAGCTATCTTCACAGCCAGGGTATAGGCACATCACTAGCACAACTCTATGTTACTTGGGCAGAGGAGCTTGAGGCAAGAGGAAATTACAAGAAAGCTGACTTGATTTTCCAGGATGGAGTCCTCTGCAAAGCTGAGCCTTTGGATAAACTACTGTCTCATCACAGGTATCGTACAGCATGCAGTTTGATTTACTTAGTTTTTGTATAAAAGTCCTGACATCCATCAACTGGAGCCTGATGCCGAATTATAGAATTCTGATTTCAACAATTTGTTTTGTAAAAACCATTTACTGTATTTTCTGGTGTGTAAGACTACTTTTTAACCCAGGAAAATCTTCTCAAAAGTCAGGGGTCATCTTATACACTGGGTGTTGTCTTATAAGGCAGTGCTGAAACCTCCAAGCCGGACTGAAGAATCTGCTGTTGCCACATATGGTGGGGGGAGCTCAAAATGGCTGTGGCTGCATCCCCACCGTATGTGGCGACTCACCAGGATTCGTGGAAAGAAGTGACTTAACGTGGTCCTGATGACAAGGTGAGGGGCGCCTCACCGGGAAGGTGTAAGTGAAGGGCGGAGCAAGCTGCAGGCGTCCAGGACACCCGGGGTATGGAAAAAAGAGCTGTGTTTGCACTACCGCTCTGGTAGTCTTGGAGACAGGGAGGGCTGGGCAGGCAGGGAGAGCTGACCAATCCAAACAGGCTTTGTATAAAACAAGTTTTCCTTCTAAGTACCTGCATGTCATAAACATTGCAAATAAAATTACCATATTGAAATGAAATCTCATGTTTTTTAAATTTTTATTTGGTGTGCATTGGAAGAGGGGTAGTCTTATACAGCTAGTATATCCCAAAATATATTTTAACTGGAAAAGTTGGGGGTCGTCTTATATGCCAGAAAATATGATATTTATTTATTTCATTTGTATGCCATCTTTCTCCCAAGGTGGCTCTCAGAAAGATGGCTCATTCACATTATGGAAATAAACCGGTCTAGAGCAGGTATATTTCTGTGAAGTTCTGACTGCAATTGGTGCATTGGGGGGGGGGTCTGAAAAGCCCGCTTAAACTGGAGCATTTGGCACCAGATACCTTAGCAGTTGTTTTTTAAAGAACTGCAATACAAATCTCCGCTAGTGATAGTAAGCTATCGGATCAATTCGGATCCTGCAGGACAGCCAAGTGCGGTCCTCTCTCTTGCTCCTCCTTCCTCCTCTCCTTGCCACCACTACACCACCTTCCTTCTCTCGCCATTTCTGCCATGCCACTGCCCCTCCTCTGTTGTTGTTGTTTGTTGTAGTATGCCTTGACGTCATTTCTGACTTAGGGCACACTCGTCATGGGCTTTTCTTGGCAAGGTTTGTCCAGAGAGAGTTTGCCTTTGCCTTCATCTCAGGATGAGTGAGTGTGACTTTCTTTTTCTTCTTTTTTCTTTTGGCCGGTACTAGAGTAGAGGGAAAGTGCAGCGCATGTGCCATTAATAACATTGTACCACAGCTTCAGCACATGCTGAAAGCCGCTAAAGAGAAGCCTGCGTATGGTGCGGGCTCACTGTGCACTCTCTCAATAAGTGACTTAGGACTGGCTCCCAATATCCTTACTTTATATGTGTTTAATTATTTTGGTTGCCTGCTTATGATATTTTTGGTTATAAATTCATTCAAGCCACTCTTCTGTAAACAAGAAGAAATATAAACTTTATATCTTTTTATAATAGGTTAGCAAATTGTGTGGTTACATTATGTACAGTTCTTCACTTGTTACAAACTGTTTCTTTTTCCAGTTCCCTCACTGACTTTATTTTAACTTTAATCTGTGTTCTAATTCTCTTAAAACAAGTCCTTATAATGCCCATTCACCAGAACTATGAATTCTCTGAAAGTGTGGCTCAAATGCCAATTAACATTCCCCCAGAACAAGGCAGGTGTGGCCCACCCTGAAATGGCTCTTAAAACTCTCAACTGACAAGTAGAAATACTTTTCTACTCACATTAAAATGTCTATGGGTCTAAGCCAGAGGATTTGTGAGAATTTGAAAAGGCGATAACATATTGTACATAGCAGATATTGTTTTTATGGTTAACATATTGTACATAGCAGATATTGTTTTTATGGTTAGGCAATTCCAGGCTCGTGTGTCTCGGCAGACTTTCGAGGCTCTAGAGGAAGATACTAGTGTGGAAGAGCCGGTGGGAGGTCTTGCATCTGAACCCCAAAGAACCACATTGGCAGAACTGAAGGGAAGAGGAAAGAAAATAGTGAAAGCCCCAGTCAGCCGTATAGGAAATGCTATAAAGTGTAAGTTGGGTCTTGCTATTTAGAAAGCAATTAGTCTTGTGTGCAAGTGGTAAATTTTTAACTTTGCAACAATGTTTTTCAAGTCCCAAGCCAAGGACAGAGACTGCAGACTCCATCTCAACAGGCATCAAATCGCCCAACATTTGCAGTATTTGATGAAAACAGAGTTGTAACTTCTAAACCTGAGCTTCCAGCACTTGTACCACAGCCATGGGTCGCACCTCCACCTGTAAAAGCCAAGGAGAATGAATTGAAACCTGGGCCTTGGAACATGGGCAGGGTAAGGATAAATAGCACATCTGTTTACTGCAGTTGAAACATGAGGTGTCCATGTAGGAGCATCTTCATTTCTTAAACATGAAAGTTTTCATAGAATATAGGGAATTCAGAGCATCCTTAGGGGAGTTAGGCTTAATATAAAGTATAGCTCCTTTCCTCTTGATAATTTTTAGACTGCAGAATTTCATAGTGCTTGCCCTGAACAATTTCTGGTTAATGACCTGACATTCCAATTGCTCTTGCAGTACCTTTGCAAGCATAAACTCCCTAACATGTTCAGTCATCAGATTAACATAACTCTCCTTTTTTCCTTAGGGATAATAGCACCATTGCATGCAATTATGGGAAGAAATAACTGATGATTAGCAAATGAAAATTGCTATCTTCCCTTCTTGCACCTGACCTATTTTACAATTGCTGAAAAAAGACAAATTAGTACCACAGGATCCAGATGAAGCATATCTCTCTCTTCTAGCATGGTTCTTTCTGGGAGGTTTTCCCCACTTCTTACATGGTTAAATAGTGTGCAGTGCCTGCCTTTCCACTCCTTAGTTCTCTGATATGGGATATCTAATTCTTTCCAAATTTCATGATCAAGAAGCATATTCTGTACCCTGTTTTGTGTGCAAAAACGTACTGTAAGGGAATGCTGTTCAAAGTAGTAGTCTATAGACCAGTACATAATCTCTGAGCCATCTGCTGCCAATTCTTAGAGAGCTTCCAGGAAAGGAAGAAACAATTGTCAATTTGCACAAATGTAGTACTGTTCCCTGGCACACTGGGGGAAAATGTGCCCTTTCCCACATCAGATAGCTTAAGAAGGACTAGTGTAAAGTATACCCGAATATTAGGATAGAATGGCTGAAATTAAGCCATTAATATCAGAGTAACTGATTCTGCATTGCTTCTGAAGAGAGACTGTTTTCTATATATTTTTGTTTCAACTTGCTGTAACTAACCAAAGAAAATGCTTCACTACCCTCCAGTGCAGTTACAAGCCATGGTTTTGTATCTAGCTATTCTAAGAAACAGATTTATTAGCAGGATAGTGGTGGACCATTCTGTAAATCAGGAAGTGGGGGCAATTCTAACTGTCTAGTTGTTGTTTTCCGTATCTCCTATCAACCCTATTTGGAGGTGATACTGATGGAAGCTGCAATTCAGAATCATCTGAAGGGCCAAAAGTTGCCATCTCTGACATGGGCTGGCTGATGGAAAACCCAAAGGACAAGCAAGGCATGAAAGTGACACTAAGATACTGATGTAGGTTTTCTTTTTAGTGTCCTCAGAGCAACATGGATTCTGCTCTTCCTGCTCCTGCTATGGTCCCCAACTTCACCCCATATGTTGATGAATCAGCTCAGCAACAAGCCATGTAAGTTTTATGCCTTGATCTGTGTTTCTTACTTGATCATGAAGAAAAGCGACCTTCCAAAATCTGTTGTGGCAATAGATGTCCTGGTAGTTGTTTTTTTGTTTTTTTGTTTTTTTTCAAAATGTATGGCTGTGGGATCTGTCCTTCTGAGGTTTTGTTTAACAGATCATGGCTAAAGTAATAAGTATAGAAAAATGCTTGGGGAAAATGTTTTTTCTTCTTAGAGCAGTGACTAGAAATTCAAAGAAGCTAAGATGCTCTAACTGTCAGGGATGATGGGAGTTGTAGCTCTTCACCTCTGGCTCGAACTCACCACCTGGTTGTGCACCGCGCTGACCAGTTTTGGCCAGTGGTTATAGCTTAGCAAGAGTTACAGAGAATAGGCTGAAGACCCCGACAAACTCTCCAAGCCTTCTCACTCTTGCTTCCATAGAAGTCTTCACCCTTCTTCAGGATCCAGCTGGCTCTTGTAGCTTCACCCAAGACACCAGACAACTAAGTAGTCTTATATAAAAGATCTACTTTATTCTAATATATACAGCTCCAAAACTCTCCAATACAACAATACTCTACTACCCACTCTACTACAACCCACAAAATACATTGGGATCCATAGTCATTATTATAGTCATTGGATGATACCACCCACTGTTGTCTGTTTCCACCCAGTAGGCGTGTACACCATTCTCATTGGTTCTCTTGGTTCATCCTACAATTAATGATTTCATCATCTCAGCCTTGACCACTTAACAATTGTCAGGAGTGTCCAATTATCCACTTTACATTTCTTGTCCTTGGCACTCAGGACTTGTTAATTGTATTACCATTTACACCTGTGTGGTTCCCAATTGGCTTCTGCTGAGTCACCCTGACTCTCACATACATGTTTTATTTCATTTACTGTATATCCCATGTTGCTTTTTCCTTAACACTAACAACACTTAGACAAAGAAACAAATGCCAGGATTTGTTACAGTCTTTAAGTATGATACATAATCTGAAAACATCATTTTGACCTGAAATAGTTAAGAACTGATCATAAATTTTGCTTCAGTTACTAACTGATAGATAAAGTAAAAATCCAAGTGTGGTAACTGTATACTGCAGTGTGTGCTGGACTAGATGTGACCATTTTTTTCATGACTTTCAGGTGTGCTGCTTCAATCTTGTAGCATGATTAAGAGGCATGTCTGTTTAAAATACAATTTGTTTTTGGAATGGAAAATGCTAGTAATTGAAAGTTTCAAATACCAAACTCTAGACCCTTTTGAACACAGGTTCTGGAGCTGTAATGCCAATATAAAGCTGGATGTGGTGCAATGTAAAGTACTCTGCTGGTAGAAAACAGAACTGGTGTCTTCAACCAAACACAAAAGCACTGTTAAGTTGAGGTGCATCTTTCAGTAGAGACCTATGGTATGCTTGCAGAAGATTCCATGAATGTTAAATCTTTCACTCCTAGTATTCTTGCTGGCAGAAGTCCCCCCCCCCAGTTGGAGTTCCAGAGATATGATAAAGATGGTCTTAGATTCAAGTCCCATACGTTCCCTTGTGACTCTGCCCCCGTATCTTGACCCTTCACTACAGTGGCCAAAAGTATCTTGGATAAACAACCCTGAAAGTACTGTATTTTCCGGCGTATAAGGCGACGGGGGGTATAAGACGACCCCCCACGTCACCTGCCGGCAGCATCCCTGGCCTGCCCTCAGGGGGTCTTGCGCTGGCTGGAGGGGGTCTCTCTGGAGGCCTGAGAGGATTCTTGGCGGCTGGGCTCTCGTCGCCATTTTTTTTCAAAAGGCGGTGGCGGGGAAGCGGCTCCAGAGCCGGATGGGCCGAGTAAAAGGGCCGGTCCCTTACTTCTCCGCACCACCGCCAGGGATCCTCCGCTCCTCCAGCTGCTTCAAAAGTCCTCCGTGGAAGCAGCCGCCGCTGCCTCCGCCACCCAGGATCCTCCACTCCTCAAGCGGCTTCCACGGGAGAAAGGCAGGCATGGAGGGGGTCCATCTAGCTTCCTGTGGAAGGATGCTCCAGAGGGAGGGAGCAGCCACCATGAAGGCACTCTCCCTTGTCCTCACCAAGCGAGCCTGGGATGGTGGCGGGACCAAGAGAAAACCTTCGCCTGAAAATCTTAGGGCTCTAGCAGGTTTGCATGGGGAGATACAGTCTCTCAGATAGTCTTGACCTAATCCATGTAGGGCTTTATAGGCAATGACCAGCACTCATGCAGCCTGTGTTTTTTCCTCAGGACACCTTGTAAAGTAGAGCCTAGCATGAACTGTGTGTTAAGTGTTAGAAAGCCTATGAAAGAGGAGGATCCACTACATCGTGTGCAAAACCACCAGCAAGATGGTCAAGAAAAAAAAGAACAGCCAATGTATTGTAAAGAGAAGGTTTATGCTGGAGTGGATGAATTTTCCTTTGAGGAGATCAGAGCTGAAATCTACAGAAAGAAAGCAAAGAAGAGAAGAGAAGGTATCTGTTTGAAATGTAGGCAAAAATAGAAAAATCCTCCAGTACTGCTTAATGTCACTCAGTATTAGAAACGTTTTAGGCAAAAATGCATTCATATCTTACAAAGGTTGCCATAGTCAGTGTCATGTGGGCTTAAAAAGAAATCTATTCAGAGCACTTCTGGATTATGCTGGAAGTTGAGCAAATTCCATGCTTTCATAAAATTGCATATCTCTTCAAAGAATTCTCTCCTGACAAGGCTTGTTGGTTTTGTTTTGTTTTTTAACCAGGCAAAGCTTGCAACAATTTCTATTAACTTTTGTTAGAATGGTCCTTTTGAATAAGTGGCATAGTTTACCTTGGGGCCATTTTTATTCTGAACAATAATCAGAGGTGGAATATGAAAATTGTTTAATAGTTGGAAGAGAACATATAGTGATGTATATGTGTGTCCTTGCCCACATATAGCATATTTTCCGGCGTATAAGGCGACTCTTGAAGTCTGCCTTAAGTGCTGGAATTATACCCCAGAGACAGGCGAATGGCAAGGCCACCTCCCTGTCTCTGGGGTCCTTGCTAGGTCCTCTCCCAGCCAGCCAGCCAGCACTCGCGCCGGCTGGAGGGGGCCTCTCCGGAGGCCTGAGAGGATCCTCAGTGGCCGCCATTTTTTTTTTCAAAAGGCGGAGGCGGGGAAGCGGCTCCAGAGCCGGCCAGGCCGAGGCAAAGAGCTGGCCCCTTACTTCTCCGCGGCAGCGCCCCCGGGGATCCTCCAATCCTCCAGTGGCTTCAGAAGTCCTCCGTGGAAGCCGCTGGAGGAGTGGAGGATCCCGGGTGGCGGAGGCAGCGGCGGCTGCTTCTGCGGAGGACTTTTGAAGCTGCTGGAGGAGTGGAGGATCCCTGGTGGCGGCGTGGAGAAGGGGCCGGCCCTTTTACTCGGCCCGGCTGGCTCTGGAGCCGCTTCCCCGCCGCCGCCTTTTGAAAAAAAAATGGCGGTGGGAGCCCAGCCGCCGAGAATCCTTTCAGGCCTCCAGAGAGGCCCCCTCCAGCTGGTGCGAGACCCCCTGAGGGCAGGCCAGGGATGCTGCCGGCGGGCGATGTGGGGGGTCGTCTTATACCCCCCCATCGCCTTATATGCCAGAAAATATGGTATGTGCTATTAGTGCCCTGGAGCTGCATGGTGACACTGTCTGAACATGCATGCATGCCAAGATTGTGTCCGGACAGTGTGGTAGGACTTGGAGGGTGCAGACACTCCGCTCTCCCGAGCCCTAATTTCGTCCTCAAGCCGGCGCATAGCGCCAGTCCGTATCGAGCCTAAGTTCTGTTCCAGAGTGCAATAGAGATGCCATTTTATAAATGGTATCCTTTGTTTCTAACATATAGTCTCTTTCTCCCCTGATTAATGAAGAGATGGGTTAGAATTAAACTTGATTCTAACTGTACTGCTGCTATGAAGAATATATGATACCTTTCCTTTCCTATAGAAGAGCTACAAACTATAGCACAGAAGAAAGCTGAATTACAAAGGAAGATTGAGGAGATGGAGAAGGTGGTGAGAGAGCAGCAAGAAAAACATGAGCAAAGGTCATATGCACAGGTAATATCCAGCTTGGTTTCAGGTAGGTTACTTACTTGTAGTAAATTTTAATCATATTCCTATGTAGTAAGACTTTCTCAGACTGTAGGGAGGGAACATCCAGTAATTGATTATTTATTTATTTTATTTATTTGGAATATTTATACCCCACTCTTCAGCTACAAAGGCTCTCAGAGCAGCTTACAAATTTTTAATTAGACAATTCCCTGCCCTCAGGCTTACAATCTAAAAAGACATGACACAAAAGGAGAAGGGAATGGCAGTGGGGAAGGGGATCAAGTCTAGTGGCTATTCTTTCTCTCTGAGGCCATGGTGATGGCAGATGGACTGGAGGGAGGGCCCTTCTTCTCTCTCTGGGCTAGGCCTGCTGCAGCTGGGCCTGTCGTTCTCTCCCTCTGAGACTTGGATGGGCTAGGTCCCAGTGCTACCCAGGCCATTAGGGTAAGAGAGACCCTAAATAGTCTATGCTTTCTAAGTTTCCCAAAAAAAAAAAAAGTACCAGAAATTCTTTGGTATGTTCAAGGGCTGAAAGACACTAGGGCTATTTTGAAAGTTTCCTCCAGGCTCTTTTTAATCAAGGCAGCCTATATACCCAGAGATGCTTGTCATCAAATCTGCCATCCACACTGATGACTGAAAGCCCTGTGAAGCTCAGTGTTCTTGCCAAGAAAAGGAAGCTAGCAGCCCCTACACTTTACTTTGGTGGCAGTTCAGTAGGGCCTGCTAGAGGGTGACTAGTTATAAAAGATCATTATTTGGAAATTCCTTTGTCTTCCTTGAATAAGAAATGGTCAGATATGTCGCTGGGGGTTGAACATGCTGTTGTATCTAAGAGTGGACACCCAAGCACATTAATTGTCATTAAGAAAAAACAGATGAAATGCTTAATCAGAAAGCAAGGAAGTTCTCTTCTTCTGGGCAAAGGGGGGGAGGGTTATTTTGTTTTATTTATATCCTGCCCTTCTACCAATTCGGAATTCAAGATGGTTCATAACCATTTAAAAAACATCAAGGGCAAACTCAGTACACTGGGCCTTTGGGATTTGGTTGCAGACACCCCACCCACCGTGAACATCAAAATCTGTTCAAGTCCCATTATATTCAGTGGGTTAATAAAATGGTGTCCCGTATATAAAATGGCAAAATCAGGATTTGCTTTTTGGAATTTTAAAAATATTTTCAAGTTGTGGATGATTAAAACATGGATGCAGAATCCGTGAACAAGGAGGGGCAACTGTAAGACTACAGCCTTTCTCAATAAGACTGCCATGAATTTAGGCAAGTGAAGTCTAGATCCCTCATCACGCAAGCAAAGAATGTTCAGGCAGATTCAGGCAGACCAGTTCACATCTCACAAACTAACTGATACTTGTCAAATTTTTAACATGAGTAATGAACACTGACAATTCCTTGGCCCAGTTATGATTTTCAATTGATTCCACTGATCTCCAGGATGCTAAGAAAGATATGCCTAAAGAAGGACTGTGCAACCCTAGTGACTGAGACTGCACATGATCCTTACAGGCTATGATTTTCAGAGATCGCACAAATGTCCATGAAAGGCTCATGGTTCCTTCCCAAGCAATCTCATCTTTTCTCTTTTGTTTCATCTGGCCCCAGAGTACCTCTACTTAGGGACCTGGCATTTGAAAGAGACTCATATTTGATAGGCATCTAATACAGTTGACCCTTCCCTGACACGAGGGATCCGTTCAGGATGCCACTGCATAAGGGAAAAAACGCGTAAACTGAAGCCCCATTAGAACTAATGGGGCTTGTTCCAGCAGTGAGCGCCTGGCACATCACGAGCACACACCCCATTACTTCTTCCAGGGCACGGGAAAGTCTTTCTGGCGCGGCTTCCAGCATATGCTGGAAGCCGCGTATAACGTGGACGCACTGTACTCCTCTTTTCTCTTGTCCTATTGAACTCACTATGTGTACAAACAACGTGGAAACATTTCCTTTACTACTACTAGTGGCATAAATCAGACAGCCACAAGTCAGCTCATCTCAGAGCTGCTGAAGCTTCTACAAACTTTGAATTAGACCTCATACTGAACACCTTTAAAAGACAAGTGTTGGCACTTAACCTTGCTCAAAGCTAAGGAAATCACCTCTAGGTTCTTGCCCACACCTCAAGCAATTTTTTGCAAAGGGCATCCAGTTTTGCATAAATTTCAGAAAGGAAACCTTAAAACACAAACATCAGCTGCGTTTAAACACCACAGAAAGCTTCTACTCAAATGGCTGTTACTTAGGTTATCTTTGGTTGCAGTCCCCCCAGCTAGAGACATATCTTCATTGGGAGCTTTCACCATGAGCAAACGTCTTATATCTCCAGTAAGTACTTCAACCTGAACCTTCCTTTAGTTCAGAACATCTGGGCAGCAACTCCTTAGGGTGTCAGGGGCCAGGCTGTCCTCCACTATGAGGAGGACATTTTCCATCGCTGCCCCGGCCCTTTGGAACACGCTGCCCACAGAGCTCTGCTCGACCACCTCCCTGGCCCTATTCAGAAAGGACTTGAAAACCTTTCTTTTTCATCATGCATTCCCCGACTAAAGTCCAGTGGGCCTTCCTTCCTCTTCTTTGGCAAAGAGGATGGGCTAACGGGGGTTTTAGATTTTTATATTGTTGTTGTTTTATTGTTCTGTATTGATGTACCTATTGTATTTTAATATGCTGTAAACCGCCCTGATCTACAGAAGGGCGGTATAAAAATAAAATTTTTATTTATTTATTTATTAAACTAAATTCTCTCTTTCATATTCCAAGGCCTTAGTTTAGCCCTCTTTCTCACCCCCCAGAACAGAAAGGATAAAACTTAGGTAAGCAAAGGGTATTAAAAATAAGCATTCATGGTACAACATAATTTAGACACTCTGCATTTTTCTTGGCACCTGTTGGAAAGAAAAGATGTCAAGCCCACACCTCAAGAAGGTGGCTTACTAGTGTGTATTTTTGCAGCAAACCGTACTTCAAAACTGCCTTTTCAAAAATATCGTAACCCATTTTATACAGGAGAATTTATGGAGCAAATTTATATTTTGGGCAGGACCACCTGTGGGCAGATGGGTCCTACAACAGTCTTCGACTAGTCCATTCTTTGGTATACTGAATTTTTTACTTCCTTGATAACAAGTGAGAGTTTAGATAAATAACATTACTGGCTGGCTACTTCTCCATGTTCTGAGAATTCTCTGCCAGTTATGGTACTTAGTGAGAAGGTTTATTTGTGGTGCAGCGACATTGGGCTGTCCGTTAGACAGCAAATCATATCTTCCTCTGGCTTTATTGTCACTTTTTTCTGTGCTTTGCAGTGGAAGGATCTGGGGAAGGAGCCACAGCTGTCCTTAGGTTTTTTTGTGGGTTTTTCGGGCTATGTGGCCATGTTCTAGAAGACTTTATTTGACTTCACACAGCTCTCCTGTCATTGACAATCTTGTGTGACTTCTGCCTGGCTGGGGCAGCACTAAGACTTCACCCAATACTGGATATTTCCTTCTCTGTGGTCTAGAATGAACCTTCACCTTAAATAACCAACGTATTCTGATGTGTATGAGACTAGATATGGCGCCTGGTTACTGAGTGATTATTCTCCTTGTTTCTTCAATATTGATAGCATGCAGTGGAGCAGGAATCTGGAGCTGTTTCTCCTAATATGACAAAGAGTCTGAAGCCGCTTAGAAGGGAAGAACAATGTGCTCTGACAGATTCCAAAGCATTTGCTGAAGGATCTCCTTCAGATTGTTTTTTCTTGAAAAGGTGAGAATTAGATTTTGAGAAAATATACTTCTTCTTTGTGGTCTCTGTGAATAACACAAATAGGTTATTCTGCACCTGTGCAGAGCCATTCAGAACCTTCTTAGAGCTATTAGAAGTGTTATGGCGGTAGCCCTGGCCATTCCCTACTGCCTTATTGGCTGGTTTACTGCCTAATCCCTCAGTTGCTTTTATCTGCTGCAGAAGCAGCATCTAGAGGAACTTTTCAGAGATTCTTTTTCCTGTCAGACTTTAAAATTTCTATTTGAGAGGATCAATCTGCATTGTGGTGGTATTTTTTTAACATCGTCATTTATATTTTAAAAGTGCTGTGATTTCTAGGAGAATTGCATACTTAAATGCAAATTTAATTTCTGAGGTAAAGTTGTTTCAACGGCCGCATGCCTCGCCTTTGCACGGCCCTTTGTTTTTCTGAGGAATTTTTTTTTAATAAAACGTCTGCTTGCCTCATTGGTGCGCTTGGCAGAGCTCCTTTGTCCTTCTGGGGAATTTTTAAGTGGTGCCCACCTCGCTGTCACACTTGGCAAAGGTCCCTTGCATCTCTGAGGTGAAGTCATAAAATGGCCACTCATCTCGTTTCCCTGCTTGGCTAGGGCCACTTTTCCTGTTGATGGGAACCTGTTTCACGGCCACTCACCTTGTTCTCGTGCCTGGCTAAGGCCCATCATACTCTGAGGAGGAGTTATTATATGGCCATTGGCATCTACGTCGCATTTCACTAAGTACCTTCATACTCCTGGAGAGGAGTTATATGAACAACCGCTCATCTAGCTGTTGTGCTTGGCTAAGACCCACTGCACTTTCAAGCTGAAGGGATTAAGTGGTGAGCTCAGCCTATTTAAGCATTTGCTGAAGGATCTCCTTCAGATTGTTTTTTCTTGAAAAGGGGATAATTAGATTTTGGGGAAATATACTACTTCTTTATGCACTCTGCGAATAACACAAATGGGTGATTGGGAAAGAATCTACTTGGAGTGATCATTGACTTCTTGTTCCCAGCCCTAACCTTTGTTTTCTAACAAGCCCAACTTTGATCCTCATCAGTCCCTGACTCTCTGGGGTCAAACTGATTGGCTGGCAGCTTGACTTCAATCCTCGTCGGTCCCTGATTTTCCAAGGTCAAACTGATTGGCTGGCATCCCTGCTTCAATGCTCATTGGCCCCTGACTCTCCAGTCTTATGGGGTACGTTCCCCAAGTATCGGCTGGTAGCTAGGTCAGCATCACCATATGGCTACGATCCATCCCAATACTCCTATGGGAGAATAAATATTAAGGGCCCAACATTGGTGCCATTTTGAAGCTGCACAAGAGGATTTGAATGCAGTTGGCTTTTCAGTTTCTGGGGGGGGGGGGTTCATGCCCTTGGGTTCAGATTCACAAATGGTTATTCTGTTTGGGACCAATGTGCCTTTCTTATATGGCATGGCACCCCCCCCCCCCCCCACACACACACACTAATTGAAGTTTGTCAATCTAACTCATTTGTGTGATTCACAGACACTACAGAGAAGGACATGTTGCTTACCTGTAACTGTGTTTCTTTGAGTGGTCATCTGTAAATTCACACAAATCCTGCCCATCCTCCCCTCAGAGTTGTGCCCTGCCTCTCCTTTGATCCTGGGCTGCTGCTTTGGCATCCATGGAACTGAGGGTTTAGGCAGGAAACCAACCAATAAGGTAGTTGGGGAGTGGATGGGGCTACTGCCAAAACACTACTATGAAGGTTTCGAAGAGCCCTGTGCAGGTGCAGAATATCCCATTTGTGTGAATTCACAGATGACCACTCGAAGAAATATAGTTACAGGTAAGCAAGCTGTCATTTTAAAAACTATACCAATCTGTTTACTGAAAAATAGGATAGTTGAAAGAAAATAATTCAGAAGACTTTTCAAAGTTGGAAAAATGTGGTAGATTGATGATTAGGTCTTTTTCTCTATTTTATCAGATACTGATTTTAAAAAAAACCCCGTACACATAGTTCTTGTACTTCTTTTTATAGCAATCTTGAGCTGGAAGAAAATTTTCAGCATAAGAAATCAAGTTCCTCTAGTGGTAAGTTCCATTTGTATGTTCCTTCAAAAAGTCTCTAAATCAGGAATGGGCAGCTGCCATGGAGCTAGAGTTACTTTTCTAAGTTTTTAGTTAAAACTACTTAATAAAAGGCTTACTATTTTACTTAAAATAGTTTCTGTTATGCCTTAGTGAATTTTGTGCCTCCCCACTGAATCTTGACAACAAACCATGACACCAGTTTGGTTTTTTTTAAAATTTAATTTTCCTAGAAAGTCACAAAAGAGATTTGGCCAGCAGCAGTTTGGAAGCTACATTTTCCCCACGCCTGCTTTAAATGTTGACTCAGATAAATTTAACTTTGAGTGTACTTGAAAGTAATTTGATGGCCATTATTGTGTAGAAACTGTTTACTGCAGATACTTGTATCCACCTGTGTAAGGAGACCAGACTTATTTTAATCTTTGTTACCTTAGGGGTCCCACTGAAATCGGATGACACCTAATAAGTATTTATCATCTCAACCTTGTGTCTTGTTTCATTTGACTGTGTCATTGACAGCTAAACAAAACATCTTAGTGTGTGGGCAGTTATGAAAACATCATACTCTGTGCTTGAAATTATTAGGAAAGGTACTGAAAACTCCAGGATTGTAAACTTTCTATATATTAATGGTGCTGGTACATTTGAAATGTTGTATTTGCTTACAGTTCTGCCAAAATCAAAAGGCTGTTGTATAGTGTCAAAAGTCTGGAAAAGTCTAGCCAAAATAATCAAGTCATTGAAGCTAAAGCACAAAATACAATATGAATTTTATAAATAATAATAATAATAATAATATAAAATTTTATTTGTATCCCGCCCCTCTGAGAACAATCAGGGCAGCTAACAAAGTTAAAAATACAGCACATCTAAAATCCCTGGTGCCCTCCCCTCCTTAAAAAAGTATTAAATCCAATGCAGAATTGAAAAGCAAGCAAACAAACAGACAAATCAAAACATACAAGTTAAAAACTGATCAGAAGGTCAACAACATCAGTCAGCACAATACAGAGAATATAATAATTTTTTGAACCTGATATCATTAAGTCCTTTTACTAGTTTGTTACCTGTACTGAATGTACATCTTGGCATTTTTAAAAAACTTAATTATTTCTTCAAATATTTATAGTTTACCCTTTATCTGAGGATCTCAGGGTGACATACAATAAAATAATTTTTAATACAGTTGGCCCTCTGTTTTCGCAGGGGATCCGTTCCAGACCCCCCTTGCAAAAATGAACACCTGCACATATTCAAGCCTCCTAGGCTTGAATGGGGTGCGCCCCTCCATGGATATTCAAGGTCTGCATCTCAGATCTGCAAGTTAGGAGGGGCGACTGTAATTTAAAATAATTTAAAACAGAATAATTTAAAAGGCTAAAAGCATGTTAAACCATTTAACACTTAAACAAGGCTCATTAAACCTGTTAAAACTGTAACGCATACAGATTTGGATAAAATCAGTTAGGCCCCAAAAATCTTGATAAAAAGCCATATTTTGATTTGGCACTAGAATGATAGGAATGTTGGAGCCAGTCAGGCCTATAAGGGGAGGACATTCTGTAACTGGAATGTCACAGCAAAGAAAGCCCTCTCCCACATCTCTCCACATTGTATTCTCCTCCACTTTCTGGAATACAGAGGGAGGCCTCTGCAACAGATCACAGCTCTTGGGTAGGCATATATAGGGAGTGACCATCTTTCAAATATTGAGGTTCTAGGTTTTTTATAGCCTTAAATTTTTCACCAGAACGTTGAATGCAGACAAGAGACATATTGGCAGCACTGTTTGCTTAAAACTGGTACTAGTGTAGAGTACTAGTCAGCTGTTCAGGTGCTGCATTTTGTATTAGATAAAAGCTTCCAGGTCATTTTCATTTGGATAGAATGCATGGCAGTGGTCTAGTTGGGAAGTTACCAGCTTCACTAACTTGCCAGACTACTGTCTGGGAAAGCCTGTTGCTCATGAGCAAGTCAAACCTGACTCTAAGGTACAGAGTCCATCTGGGCCCCCCAGTGACAATCATGGGTCTAGGAGTTTTCCAAAGCTACAAACCTGCTCCTTCACGAGGAGTGCAATTTCACCAATCAACAGAGCCTCCACCTTATTAGAATGCAGCTTCAGTTTCTTTGCCTTCATACAGTCCATTATAGCATATAGTCCAGGGGTAGGCAACCTGCGGCCCGTGGGCCGGATGCGGCCCGGCGAGGTCTTGGGACCAGCCCCAGCCTGGTCCTGCCGCCGATTGCCGCCGGGGCCTTTGGGGGGCAATTGTCTATAGAAGCCTCAGAAACATGCATTTATATTAAAAAAATTTTAAAAATCCGCAAATTTTTTTGCCTGTCCTCCATTTTTTTTAAAAAAGTGTCTTCCATTTGAAATTTTTGTCCTACATTTGTCCTTTTTTATTTATATATTAAATTATTTTTTAAAATTATTTAATTGTTTATTTTTTGGCTTCGGCCCCCCCAGTTGTCTGAGGGACAGCAACCCGGCCCCCAGCTCAAAAAGTTTGCCTACCCCTGATATAGTCCATTTCCAGCACCTGCACATCTTCTTCTGATGATAAGGTGTAGAGCTGAATTGTTAGTTTACTGATGGTACTAAACCTAAATCCCCTTTTGATCTAACCTGGGTCAAATTTAAGCATAATAAAAGCATACATTTGTGGATTCCCCTGTTCCTGTGTATTTTGACAAGTAAAGCACTGAACCAGATTGGTATCCTGTGCTGGGAGACGCTAACAGCTCTATATAAGTGTTACACTGAAAATGTGACTGCCGTGTTTTTCTCATTATCTGCTTTCATGTTTGCTCTAATAATAAAATTACACGTCAGCCATTGCTACTTTTAGGAGGTGGCTCTGTAGATAGTGGGCAATAGTTATGAAGATCAGAGCCTGAAATAGGCTTCTTGAATATACTTTCCTTATTATATTCAGTACAAAATATCTCCTCAGTTTTCTTCCCAGGTGGTTAATATACTTCGTTGGCTTTCTCTTCCAGATTCTGATATCCCTCCTGCACTCAGTGCTTCAATACCTTTCTCTATTTTTGATGAGTCATCTGCTTTCGTATATGAGGGTGCCAGGTAAATACAAAGGAAGCATGGGAGTGTGTGTTCTCAATTTTAATTGAAAAAATTTCATTGAAGAGAATTTTTAGCAGTCAGATCAATTTCATGATCAAAGGCTAACTTTTTGTAGTCCCATTTCTTAAATTTGGTTTCATATGTCCCTAATTTTTTCCTAATGCACAAACTATTATTATTTTATAAAAGTACTTGTTAAGTGGCATTTCTTCAGGAGATGTCTCTTTGGCCTGAAACACAACGGGCTAAATAAGGCAAATTCTGGCCTGGGGGGGGGATGATGTTTACATGATGCATGCCCCCAAAGCAGCCAGAAACTGCACCAATGCCGTGTTCAGAGGCTAAAGCCTGTATGGCTTGGAACTGTGGCAGTGGCCCACTTTGAGAGTGGGCTGTGTGGTCGTTGCGGTCCCAGTCCCATTGTCTTCTTTAGGATATACAGGTCTAAGCTGTGGAAATTTTTGAATGGGGAAAAATGTGTTGTCATTAAAAATCTATGTATGTATTCTTTTTTCATTTAGACTTTCTACTGGCCCTTTATTGATGCATGCCAGATGCCCTCTTGCTGTTCGTAAACCTTCAGAAAGTATTGTTGCAAAGGAAAATATACCCCCTGAAAATTCTGTAAGTTTTTCCTAGTATGTTGTTAGGGACATGTGTATATAGCATGCTCTTCTACTTTTTCAGTGATGATAATATTATTATTATTATTTATTTATTTCATTTATATACCGCCATTCCTACGATCATGGCGGTGTACAACAATTACATAATACAAAAGTACCCAAACAAGCCTCCATATTATTACAAAAAATACAATTCAAAAATCCAACATACAGTCAAATAACACAATAAAAACAGCTTAGAATACCATAATACAGTGCACAAAATCAGTCTCCCCGAACACTACGCAAACACGCATCCAGCAACGACAATCCCTCGCCCAACAGCAACAGTCCCTCGCTGCCTCCCGATGGTGTGGGGGTATGTGCGGCGTCTCCCTGGGCGCTGGCGGGCCGGCTTTATGGAGGCCGCTCCCACCGGCCTCCTCCCTGGGGGAACGCCACATAGATACCTGTACATAACAAACTTGGGGAAACCATACAAAATACCAAATACAATATTTCAAAAAGTAACTAAAGAACATAAAGAGGGTGACTACTGATAATATAATGAACTCAAATTACATGAACCAAAAAAAAAAAAAAAGTAACTAACAATGATATAACCATATACAGAAATGTACATATTTATATAATTGTTAGTTACTATCTTGATTTTTTTTTGGGGGGGGGGAGTATGTGATTTTAGTTCATTATATTATTAGCAGTTATTCTCTGTATGTTCTTTAGTTACTTTTTTGTTCTTTTTAAAAATATTATATTTGGCACTTTGTATGGTTTTCCTTGAGTTTGTTCAGTATAGTTTGGTTTTTGAGACCCTCCTATGTTTCTTTTGTATGAGCATAGAAACCAACTTATCTCTAAGGATCACATCACATGTTCATCAGAAATATGAACCAAGTGGCAGAGAGCCTCTACGAATTGTTTTCCTACCATATGTGCATATTTCATTTTTGTAAATATGGATGCTGAAAAATATTTGTTCCCACAGTGTACAAAGTAAAGTCTGGGCCAAAAGTTTCATTTGTAGGGAAGCTGTTGATTCCAAAATTTGCAGGAGAAGAGACTTCATGTTTTAAATGGGGCCTAACAGATGGCCTGGAAAGCTGGCTTCCAGGTGGCTTGGGAGCATGGTATTTTGATGCCGCATGCTCCCAAGACTCCCGGATGCCATTGAGATTGTGGCAGCTTCAAGCCGCTCCAAGAGCAAGGCATTTTGACACTGTATGCTCCGGGAGCAGCTTCAAGCCACCCTGGGGTTGTGCCAGGGCAGCCTAAGGCGGCCCTTTATCAGCCCAAATAGGAGCAGATCTTTTCCACTCCTATTTGGGCTGCCAGTGGGGCGGATTGGAGCTGTGGCATGTGCTTGCTGTAATTCCAGGGCAAGCAGCTTCAGGGCGGCCCCAATCTGCCATTTTGGGGCTGTCTGTTTCATACCAATGCCAGTTTTTCTGTTTCAGTTTTGTATGATGTCCTGCTCATCCATAAGATAAAGCCCTTACTGTTAGGTAATTGTTCACCTTATCGTGTGGCCCTGCTAATATAACTGCTACTGTCAGCAGAATGGAAACTTTCTCTCCTCAAAATCTGTCCCAGAGGAATGATTTCAAGCAGATTTTTGGGGAGCTGGGGTTGAGGGCAAAAGTCTCATAATCTAAGTGGAAGTCTGGTCATGTGAAGTTAGATCTGACCCATTATGTATAGTCCAATCACGTATAAATAAGCTGGTCAGCCTGATGCTTTATACTTGTGGCTCATCTTGACTATTGTCTGGAAGAAAGGCTCCTGAGAACAATAAATAAAATAAAACAAAAAAATCAGACTTATTATGGTTGCTTACTGTGGAGGAATTTGCAAGTGGGGGGGGCAGTATTTGCTTTTCATACTATCATAACTTGAGGTGGCAAAGTGTAATCTTCTAGATGGTGTCATTTCTGTTTGTCCTTGCTAGTATAGCCATTAATGAGATATGATGGAAATTGTAGCCTGAAAACTCTAAAGGGCTACATTTTGGCCATCTTGTTATACTATGATAATTTCTGGAAACTGAAGAGCTTGCTTATTCTTCTGTGATCCTTTTGTCATAATAAAGAGTTTGTCCATCTGGGAATTTGGAATTCTCACTCTAATCTTATTCTGAAGGACAAAACCCAACTTTGTACTTCAAATTAAAGTATTTAAAACAAACTGCTGTGAATATACAAGTAGTCACTATAGTAAACATTATCATAACTGTTATTTTCTGACCTAAAGCTTGATATTTCTAAATAAACTATTCATCCTGTGCTACAAATGGGAACACAACTCATATGGTTATACTAATATCTCCTACCTCTAGGATCAACTCCATGAAACTGAACCCTTGATTGAAGATGCAATACTCATGGGTTCATACAAGAACAAAACCCTCTGTCCTAATCCTGAAGATACCTGTGACTTTGTTAGGGCTGCTCACTTGGCATCAACCCCTTTCCATGGGATCACAGAACAGAGAAGTCAGCTTGATGACAAACCAAAGGAAGAATGTCCAGAATCTAAGACTACATTGCTTAGCCAGAAAACAGTTGTGAATGAGGATCAGTATGCTGAAGCCCTCTTTGTGAAAAAGCTGAGGTAACTGAGATCAGTGATCAGCATTGTTCATGTGTTTTTATCTAGGGCAGGACACTGAATCACTGAACCACTGATGGGCTCAGTGATTCCTCAGTCAGCTCTGTCTATTTACATCACAGTTTGAAACCAATGCATGCAATTGCCAAAGTTTGCTGACTTAGGTTAAGAAGAGAACTCAATATCCTCATCACCATATGTGTGCAGTTACATGTTATTGTCGAAAAATCTTTCTACCTGTTCAAAATGAGCAGGATGGAGATGTGGCCTGCTAACATGTAGAGATTTCAAAATATATAATCCTTTGTAGTCTAATGGTTAGAATGTTGAACATGAACCAGGGAGACACAGGTTTATAGCTGCATTCTCTTGTGAGGCTCACTGTAAGACCTTAGGCCAGTCATTGTCTGTCAACCTAACTTACCACTTAGGGTACTTTAAGCCAAGAGTGGGCAAATTTGCCAAGTCTTTTGGCTGATTTACTGCCCCTATTCCATCTGAGGCTATACAGACTGCCAAAAACAGTCTATTAAGAGTCGAAGTTGAAGACTTTCATGGCTGGCATCCATGGGTGGGTTTTTTTTGTGGGTTTTTTGGGCTATGTGGCCATGTTTTAGAAAATGTTCTTCCTGACGTTTTGCCTATTCTATTAAGTCTATTAAGAGCTGGGTAAGTGGTCTTGGGGGCTTCCAGGAAAGGCAAATCACCCTTTTATATATATATAAAAAGAAGGCAATCTGGAGCCTGGAGAAAGAGCCTTGGGGGTTGCATGCTATTTCAAGGCCACACCTTGTTCACCTTTGGTTTAATCAAGGATAGGGGAAAACCAGTTACCCAAGCATTGGCTGCTTGGAGAAAGGAGGGAAGCAATAATGTGTGAGAGAATGTAGCAAACAACAAATATATTAAAGGGGAGTGCTGATAATAAGATGGTATGGAGAGAACTAGAACAAGAAACTCCCTGTCAAAGGATCTGAGGTTCTGTTGGTTACTGGGTACCCTGATTTCACAATGTTTCTGTAGAATTAAAAATACTAGTACATGCTGCTGAACGTGAATTGTCATCCATTATTAGGAAGGAAGGAAGAGAGTAGGATGATCTGCTGTTATTCAGACAATACCCCATTTGTGGGAATTCTACTGAGTTTTACTAGCTTCAGTGACTCCAGTGAGCCAGAAAGGCAACTGAATGTGATGCAACTGACTCAGCTCTGCTAGTTGCGTATAGATGTGACTGAGCTGTAATAGGAGCAAGCAGCAAGGCAGTTACTCCAAGACCCTCTGGAAAGGTGGTAGTTCATTTAGACCAGGGATGTGACTCATGGATCACTCCAGTTGTAGTTAGACTACAGCTCCTGGCAGTGCTAGCCTGCATAGCCAAATGGTGAGGAATGGTGGAATTGTAGTCCAACAATATCTAATTCAGTTAAATCCAGTTAGGTCCAACTAGAACAGAACCCATGGGATGTATGGTCATTTATTGGATCAACACTTAAATAAGTTCATTGATTGAGTGGATCTACTCTAGCTGGTACTAATAGTTGGATTTAATTCACTGGGACTACTTTAGGTGGGACTAGCAAATAGATTTAAGCTTTAGAAAGTGATGCCCAAATCCAATTTCAGCTGCCAGTTAGAGTAGACCCATTGACTTGATGGAACTGATGTAAGTGTTGATTTACCAAGTACCCATTGATTTATTGGGCCTTTTCTATTTGAGACTAATGACTGTATTTAAGCCTATGCATTTTACCAGTAAGGGAGAAATGTACAGTGCACCTGTGTCATACGTGGGCACGCCATATGCGGTTTTCATCTTACGCTGAAATCGATGCACTGGAAGACGCAATGGTGCGGTCACCGCAGACACAAGCCCCATTGCTTTCAATAGGGATCAAGCATACACGGTATTTCCCTTACGTGGGGGGTGTCTGGAACGGATCCCCAAGTAAGGGAAGGGCGCACTGTATAACAAGTTTTACGTTGTGATGGAGTAAATGTCTGGATGTTCTTTCCACCCCATAATTCTACAAGCAATATAGTTCTATAGGCAATGAGGTGGAAAACATGGCATAAATGGATTAAAGAAAAGAATAAATAGAATATTGCTTGAGATCCATTCCCAGTCTCCAGGAATAGAATCCTTGGATGCAATAGCATCTGAGCAGCTTCTGTATTTGATAACTTGGTGTTATTACTTTGAGATATGTTGAGAGGTTTTGTAAAAATAGAATTAATATGTTTTCCTTGTTGTAAAAACAAAAGAAATTTAACTGTTTACTAAAAGAACCTGATTTGAAATCATTTGTCTGTGTTCATTACTTGATTGATGCTTGAAGATCACATGAAAACCTAATTTGTCTTTCCCAATTATCTGTAGCCCAATTATGGAGGCAAGTCAGGAAGATACGAGATCTTCTGCATCTTCAACTTCCCCATCACAAATCTCTATTAAATTTCAAAAAATCCCAGAGAAGTTGGAGTTAGCTCATAGCTCCACTGATGAAATAGTCAGTGATGCTGAAAATGGTTCTAGTGAGTATGCAATTGATTATTTCCTTTCTTACTCTATGCACATTATATGTGTCCTATTAATAATAATAATAATAATAATAATAATAATAATAATAATAATAGGATTTATTTATATGCCACCCAATCACTGGGAATCCGGACGGCTCACAACAGAGGGACAATAGACGATTCCCTGCCCTCAGGCTTACAATCTAAAAAGACACAACACAAAAGGAGAAGGGAATGGTGGTGGGGAAGGGGATAGGTCCAGCATTCTTCTCTCCCTCTGAGGCCTGGACCAAAACAGATGGACTGGATGGAGGGCTCTTCTTCTTCCAGGTTAGCCCTGATGGAGCTGGGCCTGCCTGGTCAACTCCCTCACGGGACGGAAGATGACAATTATGGAGGGAGGAGTCTCTTCTTCCAGGCTAGCCCCAATGGAGCTGGGTCTGCCTGGTCAACTCCCTCATAGGCCGGAAGATGACAGTTATGGAGGGAGGACTCTCTTCTTCCAGGCTAGCCCTGATGGAGCTTGGTCTGCCTGGTCAACTCCCTCGCGGGCCGGAAGATGACAGTTATGGAGGGAGGAGTCTCTTCCTTCAGGCAAGCCCTGAAAGTTCTTTTACCTTAAAAGCTGTTAGGCAAGATGAAGTGTATATCATATAGCATCACCAAATGACAGCAAGGAACTAGCTCAAGCTAGTGTTGGAAAGAGAGAAGTTAACAGATCAATGATCTTAAATACTAAGGCAACAAAGTATACCTTGCTGATACATATCTGACCAGTTCTGGAAGGAATATTTCTAATTATTAAATTGAAGTGTGATAATAGTTTGGGACAGAAAATAAGTTAAACGTTGTACCTGGAAGATATGTTACCTTTTTCTTCAGATTACTCTCCAACGAGTATGGAACAGTGCAAACAGCTCTTGCAACCTCTTCCGGAGTTGTTGACAAAATCTCCTGACTTTATATTGGAGGCTCAGCCAATGCCTTGGGTGGAACTGGAAAAAGAACTCCATTTGGGTAAGCATGATTAGGAGTCTGATTATGCTGGAATTCTTTGTAATGTGCTTATAGGCTGATTTGCCTGCCATGTTTCTTAAGCTAGTACAGTATTTTTATTTTTCTCTCTCCAGTTCATAATGTTTAAGCTTGTTATGGCTGCTGTGTGAATGGTAGAATGGTGGTTGGCAAGCGTGATTGTTTGAACCTATCTGGTACTCCCCTGAATGTAGAACACTTCACTTTCCACTTGCAACATGACAACATAGCTGCTGTTGTCTAAAAGGGATTTTAAGAGGAATAGTGGAATATTAATACCAGGATAGACCTTGGGCTCCAGCAGTTGGTCCATCCAAACTTTAAAATGACTATTTATCTCAGTTAGCTGCTCTTAAGAAATACTGTCAAGGTCTTCATATGGTATGACTTTAAGCGAGTAACAGGTGAGATTGTGATTTTTTAATTTTAAAAAAGGGTTATATCACTGCTGTCTACAACCAAAACTGCATTTATTAATAGAACAAATCTCCCATGCCTCATTATATCTCAACTGGGTGGAACAGCTGGGGCAAATATTGAGGGGTGCTGAGGAAGAGAAAATCTTGTTAGTCACACCCACCCATGCAATACTAGATCTAGCCTAGTAACTGAAAGTGAACAATTTCTAAATACCTTTCCCTTACCAGTCTTGAAAACCTTAGAGTTTGCAAAATAGCCTTCTTAAGGTTATAGCTGTGCAGTATAAAACTATTTCTAGAGATTGTTTTTGTTGTGTTTTTTAAATAATAATCTTTTTCAATTTAATCCTGTTTCAATAGGGAATGACATTTACTGTATTACTCGTGAGTATTCGATCACTGAGAATGACAAGATGTTCTCTGCTTTGCCAGCCAACTTTGCACATGAGATCTCAACAGCATTTTTAATAAAGGTACATCAGTGTAGTCTTTGTGATCCACCCTTTAGTTTACTGTTTACCACAGCATCTTCATTGTATATTCTGCAAACCTTTCCATTTATCTGTTATTTCACAGGGGTCTTCTTATTATTGTTCTGAACAAGTAACAATTACAAATATCCCAAAGTGGCTTGCAAAGTAAAAACAAAGAGTATACAGTATTAAAACACTGCATTTTTGAAATACTAGAGTACATTACAAAAAGCAGAAAGAAAACATTAGATTAGTTTAAAATATTTAAAAACCAATGAACTAATGAACAGCAATGTAAAACCAAAATTGTTGTTTATTTAAGAGCTTGGTAACAATTTTTTTATAAGTTAGTGCAGTGTCAGAATTTACAAAGTGTGGGATTTGCCAGCAACCAGAGAGGCAATGTATCCTATGACTAATGTCCTACATTAATTGGCAATTATTCTAATTTCACTCTTAAGTTTTATTCCCTGCCTCTGTCCAGAGCAGAGCACTGCTGGAGCCTGTTTTTTCCTCCCTAGTGTTTCACTTGTTTCTTTATTTTCTCTATCTCATCTTCTTTGTGTGAAAGAAGACACTTTAATTTTTTTAAAAAAGTTTTTCTCACATCTGTTAGGAATTCTGCGTGTTGGCTTTAAACACTATTTGGGAGGTCAGGTAAGTCATTATTGGAGCAGTTTGTGAGGCTTGGCACAGAGAAATCTTTGTGTGTAGTGCAAGTAATTTGTTTCAGGCATTCACTGTAAGGAAAATCAGCAGCTCAGTTAAATGTACAATACATCTTAATGCTACTTCTCATTCTAGCAGGAATTCATTCATTTGATTTATACCTCAAAACTCCCTGTGCAAGACCCAAAGCAGGCACTTTCCTTGATGAAAGTTGCAGGAGCTTCAAGTATATCTGTAATGCAATGTTCAGGACTTCCTTTATAAGCCAGTCTGCTACTATAATAATATAATGATTTATTTCTATTCCATCTTTTCTTCACAGAATCAAAGCGGATTACAATAAGAGCATTAGATAACAAAAAAATCATACAGTAAACATAAGCCAGAGTACAAAACATAAACCTGATGTCTAAAGCAAGGAAGATATATATATATATAAATATACATATAGAAAAATACAAAGAAAAAAATACTAAGAAATCTGTAAATTTGTTTGAATGATACTAGTTTGTTTTAATAAATAAAATAGCGGGGGAATAAAAAAAAGTAAGCCTACTACTGTTCCCTCTCCCCTATTTTGAGTCCTCTTATTCAAGAAGAACATTATTTCTCATTCAAGCCTTGTAAAACTTGTCTCTAAGATGTTAAGACACCCCTACATCCCACCTGTAATGGGGAAGATCCAAGCCTTCTCCAAAATTTTAATGGGCAATAAGTCAAGAATGCAGTCTGAATGCTGATGTTATCTTGATAGTTTTCTAGTGTCAGAATGGTCTTTGAATGAATGCATTAAGGCTTTCCATGTCAGCTCAAGATAAATCGTGCTACATAAAGGCTGCCAGCCAGCACTGGATGAATCCTTTAATTCTTTGTGAATTAACATTTTAAACTTGGGCAATGGGGAAGTCACAACTATAATTAGGCATCCCTTCCCCTCTCTTTTGCAGGTGCACTCAGAACCTGTGCCATGGGACTTTTACATATTGCTGCAGTTACGTGAGCGGCTAGGTGCTGGGTTTGATCAGAATTTCAGTGGCAACTGCACTTGTTTCTTATACCACAATGGATGTGTGACTTTACATAATGAGATAAACTGCATTACACTCCAGGTCAGTGTGAACAATCTTAAGTACAAAGGTAGAACTGAGATGCATGTTGGAAAAGGACTATCGTTTTTGTTCCAGTTACCTACGCTATATGGTGTTATATATTTTTGCTGTTATCTAAGGAATAAAGGCAGTGCATAGGCAAAGCTAGAAACCACTTTCTGCAGTTTTCCCAGCTGAGTTGTTATAGGACTTTGTAGCCCTCATACCCTCCTCTATTTCAGGAGAAACAAATGGCAGTAATAATAGACTCTTCCCCTGTTTATCTTTGCTTTAATTTCCCTCCTCTTATGTTTTCTCTCTTGCATATGTTTCTAGACTATAAACTTCATATATTAATGCAGGAAATTGTTCTCTCAGTCCTGTGTACATGAATGGTATCTGATGATAGTGATAGTCAGCTGACCATTCACCTCTTCATGCAGTAAATTGCAGTTTATGCACAGAGAACACCAAGAGGGCTTGGATCTGTGCACTAGCCCTAACTTGTCAGTAATTATCTTGGTGTAGATCTCTGTAACTTGCAATTTCCCAAGCTTGATGGCTCATACATATTTTTGAACACTCTTGGCCAGGACTGACCTCTTAGTTTTGCCCAGGCAAATTGCAAATGTATGCCCAATGCTAGTTGAGGTGGAGATATGCAAACTGTTTCACCCCTTACTCCTAAAACATATGACTTTTAGTGTTTTGTGACTGACCCTAAGTATCAACAATTGTTCTAAGTAGTAAACTACTACAGTTGCTTATGGTACTCTCCTTTTTTTCAGGATATAATCTGCCGCTGTAATGTTATCCCACAAGAAGTGGTCATGTTGATTGTTGACAATCTCCTAGAGGTGGTACAGAAATTGCATGAAGTGGAGATAGTTCATGGAAATTTGCATCCAGCATCATTGTTCTTAGGAGACAGGTTGGCTATCAGTTTCCAATGGTCTGAAATCTTTTGCTGTTAGGTTTACATTTTTTATAAATAATGTTTTGAATTGATCCAACTCATATTTTGGGGAGCTGTCCTGAGCCCCAACTCTTCAGGAAAGGGTGGGGTGTAAACAAAGGAAGAGAACAGCAGTTGCCATTAGAAAGGCTGACAAGGAAATCTCTTAAAACGTATTCTTTAAAAATATTTCTTCTTAGCTAATTCTTTGCTAGTTTTGGAACAAATAGTATAAGGAAAGTGTTAGATAGTAAATTCAGTATTGACTTTTCCATTCATTCCTTTGCTGTTCATGGCTATTTTGGCTGAGAATCCCAGTAGCTGAGGTTGGGCCCATCTGAAAGCTCTGAATACTTTGAAATACACTGCGGTGTTGTATAAATCTTGCCTCTGCAGCCTGGAAACAGATACATTAACCTGTCTTAAGCCTCCTCTCATCCATGCATTAATTCAGAACTGCTGTATATGTGCTCCTAGGAAATATCATTTTTGAAAATGCAGTCTAATTAGTGCTAAAAATTCAGCAAGTGCACACAAAGTTAGTGCATGGAATCCCATTGTTGAAGACTTTTGCAGTGAATAGCCTGAAACAACATTTTATTGACCTATATAAAATGAACTAATTTCCTGGCCCTGTTGGACTGACAGTATACTGTAAATGTAAAAAAGTCTTCTTCACTGTGAAATTAAACCTATGAACAATGTTTAAGAACTTAAAAACACACACGCTCTTTCAGATGCATAATATTTTGTAGCTTACAATTTGTTAGAAAAATAAGTGAAGTGTAATTATCAAGTAAATTCACAAAGCTACTTAAATAATTGCTTTGCCACATAACCCTCCATGCTTCTGCCTCTTGTCATCCCCTCTATCTTGTGGCAAAAATTGTAATAATGTTTATGGCCCTTTCAAGGCTAACAAATATACTATGTGTTAGTATTGGGAGAATTTTATAATTCTAGGTAAGGGTGTTCATCTCCTAATTCTAAGAGCTGATGTTTTGAAACAGGCTTGCACCACTTCTTAAGGCAAATACTAGAGTGAGGCAGTAATATGACTAAGTATGAGTACAGTGGGTCCTCACCTTACACGGGGATCCATTCTGGATCCCTCTGCGTAAGGCGATTTCCGCCTATGCTCAAGCCCCATTGGAAACAATGGGGCTCGTGCATGGCGGCGCGGGGGCGCAGTGGGCACGCACGCCCATTCAATTGAATGGGACACACCGCCCCTTCCGCCCCGCGGCTTGAGCACGTATGACGCAGGCGCGCTGTACAATGTAACAGAGGAAGTAGACTCAGGTCTACAAAGGCTCATGCCTCCAGCTTCTTTCATTCTGTTAGTTTCAAAGGTGTTACAAGATCCCTTTGCATTTCGGACTAATATGGCTATGTGTTTGAATTCAGACATCAAAACTGTGTGTTTGCACATTTTCCCTCAGAATCTGCAATCCATTTGCCATGGCAGAGGCTGCCAGTGCTCTGAAATTAGTGGATTTCTCTCACAGCCTAGACTTGAAGCTTCAATCAGGAGTGAGTTCACTGAGAGGCTTTCCAATAGCTCAGACGCAGTGTGGGCAACAGATCCTTGATGAAAAATCTCCTCCTTACCAGGTGAAAACATACCATAAGAAATATACAACAGAATGACCTCAGACTGCCTACTTTCATGTAAAAACATTTGTGCTGACCTTTTCTGCAGTGAACATATGGTTTGGATTTGTGGAGCTGCTGGTGCAAATCATGCAGTCTTTTTTGGGGTGAAAAGAGACCCCTTCATTCTAGCCTGTGTTCTTTTTTGCCTGAATTCTAGATGTTTTATTCCCAAGTGCATCTAATTGCTATAATTCGATAGTGTGCTAATGCTTCTGCTTGCTTCTCTATTTTTTAACTTTTACATCTAAAAGAAACATTTCTTAACAAATTGGGTTTTTTCACATCACTGACTAGAAGGTCCCAGAAGAGGTATCATATGGTGTCATGTTTCTTTAAAAATTAAAAGAAAAATTAAAGTGTGACTTGAGAAGATAAAACATGTCATACTTCAGAAGATGACTGTATCAAGACTGATGGATGCTCTTGTGCTTTCAGATTGACTTACTTGGCATTGCAGACACAGTCCATATTATCCTTTTTGGGGAAAGTCTGCAAGTTCATCAGGAAAAAGGCTATTGGAAAACTAACAGAGACCTGTCCCAGTGAGTATTACACATACAAGCAAGCAACCTAGTGCTGTACCTGTTTGTTGCCTTGTTTTCATTCACAGCTATTGAGATGATATCTTTAGGTAATAGAAATGACATAAAAGTAGGGCTAT
>NC_056522.1:322413480-322423127 GCF_019175285.1 Sceloporus undulatus | reverse complement strand
CCCCCATCCTATATCTCTGCATTTCATTTTTCCACCCAAAGTGCAGTACCTTGCATTCTTCTATGTTGAATTTCATTTTGTTAGCCCAGCTTTCTAGTCTGTTCAGGTCATTTTGAATTTTGATCCTGTCCTCTAGAGTATTAGCTATTCCTCCTAATTTGGTGTCATCTGCAAATTTGTTAAGTATGCCCCCAATTTTGTCCTCCGTCATTGATAAAGATGTTGAATAGCACTGGGCCCAGGACAGAACCCTGTGGGACCCCACTGGTCACTTCTCTCCAGGATGAAAAGGAGCCATTGTTGAGCACCCTTTGGGTTCGGCCAGTCAACCAATTACAAATCCATGTAACAGTTGCCTTGTCTAGCCCACATTTTACAAGCTTGTTTGCAAGAATGTCATGGGGAACTTTGTCAAAGGCCATACTGAAATCAAGATATACTATATCCACAGCATTCCCTTCATCTACCAAGCTGGTAATTTTATCAAAGAAAGATATCAGATTTGTCTGGCATGACTTCTTTCTCTGAAACCCATTTAGACTTTTTGTGATTATGACATTGATTTCTAGATGTTCACAGACTCTCTGCTTAATGATCTGCTATTGAATCTTTCCTGGTATTGATGTCAGACTAACTGGATGATAATTGTTGGGATCCTCTTTCTTCCCCTTTTTGAAGCTGGCGACAACGTTTGCCCTCCTCCAGTCTGCTGGGACTTCTCCTGTTCTCCAGGAGTTCTCAAAGATTATTGCCAATGGCTCCAATATTACATTTGCCAGCTCTGGGTATACTGGATATACTAATACCCTGGAGACTTATATTCATTTAGATTAACAAGGTATTCCTGTACTATCTCTTTACTTATTCTATGCTGAAATTCCCCTATTCTGTCCTCTGCTCCATTTTTCTCCGGTTGAGCACCCTTTTCCTTTTCTGAGAAGACTGAGGCAAAGAAGGTGTTGAGTAATTCTGCCTTTTCTCTGTCTTCTGTTAGCATTTTGCCATCTTCTCCACGCAGTGGCCCTACCATACAGTCAGCCCTCCATATCCATGGATTTCCTATCCATAGATTCAAACATCCATGGTTTGAAAATATTTTAAAAATATATAAATTCCACAAAGCAAACCTGGAATTTGCCATTTTATATTAGGAACACAATCTTATTATGCCATTGTATTTAATGGGACTTGAGCATCCACAGATTTATCCATGGGGGTCCTGGAACCAAACCCTAGTGGATACCAAGGGCCCACTGTATATACATTTTGAATACTTTGTAATATAAATTGTTTTGTTATTTTTCAAGCAGATGTAAAGATTATTTATATTATATTATCTTTTGCTTTTGGCTTTTCAATTCCATTGTTTCAGCAGTGTCAACCTGGATTATTTCTATAGTGTAGATACACGGAAAACTTTATTTATTTATTTATTTATTTGTTTGTTTGTATCCCGCTCTTTTCCCAGGACTTTGTGGCTTACAACTCTAGGAATTCATCAGTCAGTGTGAAAGCACTGGCTGGGGCAGTCTGGAAGCTGCAGTCAAAAAGAAAAGGAAAGAAGAAAGAAAAAGAAACTTTCCCAAACCTTGTCGCTTTTATTGAGGTTCAAAGGTTGAGATTGGGCAAAGCACGGAACTCCTAACCTAACCTTCCCCCGCTTTTCCTTTTGGAATCTGCTGCTTAAGGCAATGACTTGGAGGCTTCCTAACAAAGCTGTTCCCGCCCCATGATTTATAGTTTGTCAGAAGAGCTCAAAGGGGAGCCTCAATAATTAGAAAGACTTGGCACTCCACTCACAAATCCAGAGTAGGAACTGAGAGATTCAAATGACACTTTCTTTTCTTTGAAGCCTTTGAAGGGACACTGATATGCATGTCACAACCAAGAGCTGAAGCTGTGGTATATTCCAGCTAATAATTATTTCAGTCATGGTACATATCAGGAGACCACACAACTCATTAATTAGAAAAGATTATAATGGGTGCATCTACATTGTAGAAATCATGCTGTTTGACATGCCTTTAACTGCCATGGCTCTTCCAACAGAATCCCAGGATTTGTAATTTTATTTGGCACCAGCACACTTTGGCAGAGAAGGAAAAAGACCTTGTAAAACTACAAAGCCCAGGATTCCAGAGGATGGAGCTACAGCATTTAAAGTGGGGTCAAGCTGCATAATTACTACAGTGTAGATGCACCCAATGTTTGCTAAAGTGGGAGGCAATAGGATGAGAAAGACCACAATATGGGTGGATACACAGTCCTCATTTAAGGAAGCTACAGTCTTGAGTTTGCAAGACCTGAGTAGGACTGTTAATGACAGAGTGTCTTGGAGGTCTTTCATTTATGAAGGTAAATGTAGAGGTTTCCCCTTGACATGAATGTCTAGTTGTAACTGACTGTAGTGGGTGGTGCTCTTCTTCATTACTAAGCCGAAGAGCCAGTGTTGTCAAAGATGACTCCATGGTCATGTGGCCAGCATGACTGCACAGAACACTTTTACCTTCCCACTGAAGTGGCACCTGTTTGTCTACTTTTACATGCTTTCAAACTGCTAGGCTAGCAGAAGTGATGGGAGCTTACTCCGTCATGCAGCGCTTGGGTCTCAAACTGCCAACCTTCCAATCGTCAGAATTGGCTTCTTAAAATCATAGAATCGTAGAGTTGGAAGAGATCACAAGGGTCATCCAGTCCAACCCCCTGCCATGCAGGAAATCCAAATCAAAGCATCCCCGACAGATGGCCATCCAGCCTCTGCTTAAAGACCTCCAAAGAAGGAGATTCCACTACACTCTGAGGGAGTTTGTTCCACTGTCGAACAGCCCTTACTGTCAGTAAGTTGCTTCTAATGTTAAGGTGGAATCTCTTTTCCTGCAGCTTGCATCCATTGTTTCTGGTCCTGTTCTCTGGAGCAGCAGAAAACAAACTTGTTCCCTCCTCAATGTGACACCCTTTCAAATATTTAAACAGGGCTATCATATCACCTCTGAATCTTCTTTTCTCCAGGCTAAACATCCCCAGCTCCCTCAGTCATTCCTCATAGGACATGGTTTCCAGACCCTTCACCATTTTAGTCGCCCTCCTTTGGACACGCTCCAGTTTCTCAATGTCCTTTTTGAATTGTGGTGCCCAGAACTGGACACAGTATTCCAGGTGGAGCCTGACCAAAGCAGAGTACAGTGGCACTATTACCTCCCTTGATCTAGACACTATACTTCTATTGATGCAGCCTAAAATCGCATTGGCCTTTTTAGCTGCCGCATCGCACTGTTGACTCACGTTCAACTTGTGGTCTACTTGGACTCCAAGATCCTTTTCACATGCAGTCTCATTCAGCCAGGTGTCCATCATCCTATATCTGTGCATTTTATTTTTCTGCCCTAAGTGCAGTACCTTACATTTCTCCGTGTTGAATTTCGATTTGTTAGCTTTGGCCCAGCTTTCAAGTCTATTCAGATCATTTTGAATTTTGATCCTGTCCTCTGGGGTATTAGCTATTCCTCCTAATTCGGTGTCATCTGCAAATTTGATAAGTATGCTCCCAATTCTGTCATCCAGGCCATTGATAAAGATGTTGAATAACACTGGCCCCAGGACAGAGCCCTGTGGGACCACTAAGCCATTGTGTCCTATTCATTTATAGGGTCTCCATAAAGTTGACCACAAACTGATTCTCAGAAAGACCCAAGTTCAATGTTGGGTTTTTCTAAAAGATTTGCATTCTTGGCTGTGCAAATAATCAAAGTGAATAGGCCAGGGATAAACTGGGATAAAGCTCTGCATGCATTGAATGTGCTTCAAATACATTTGCATCTTCAACTCCAACTTTATTCGAATGCTGACACATGTTAGCAACCAAACTTGCCAAGATGTGCATAGATGTGGTTTCCTAGTGTGAACAAGAAACCTGGAATGCATGAGTGAGATTATTCACATAGCTGTGCTCAAAACAACATGTGAATGACTCCTTAATAACCTTAGGCAAATCATACTTTTATATCCACACTGCAGAAATAATCCAGTTTTGCATCACTTTAGCTGCCATGGCTCAATGCTGTGGAATTATGGGCACTGTAGTTTGTTGTGGCACCAGAGCTCTCTGACAGAGAAGGAAATGTCTCACAAAACTACAGTTTTCAGAATTCCATAGCACTGAGCCATGACAGTGAAAGTGGTGTCAAATTGGATTTTTCTGCAGTGCAAATGCAGCCCTAGTCTGAGGAAGGCAATGGCAAACCTTTGAATAACTTTGCCAAGAAAACTCTAGAATAGGATTGCCATAAATCAGAGTTGATATGAAGGCACATAACAACAAGCTGTATCAGTCACAGTAACTAGATCCCAAGAAAAATCTACTCCAAAGAAAAAATTAATAATTTTAATTTTCTCACTTATATATGTCCAAGTACATATTTTTATGAATGACCAGAAATAATGAATAAACTTGGCAGCCTGGAGTTGTTTGGTAAGGCTGGGGGAGTGAAATTTCAGATTGACAAACTGGAAATGAAGAAAGGAGGGAGAGAGGGAGGGAGGGAAAAATAACTCAGAGGTGACTCATTCTTGAGCCTTCTGCTTAGTCACCTGTACATCTTCTCTCGAGGCACACAAAAATGAGTGCTGATGCCCACCCACTTCCACATTTTGACAAGGATGGTTATTAAAAATGGGGAGGGAGAGTAGAAAGGATTTTTTTTTTAAAACTGTAAAAATAGAACCAACCTTTCCAGATCTGACAGCAGCCAACTGCCAGTGCTTCTCCTACACACCCTGTCCCTTCCTCCCCTGTTTTATTTCTAAATTACATCAAGAATCAACTTGTTCTTTTTAGAGCATTACATTTCCCAAATGCTGCCTGGTAATTTTGACCTCGTAGGAAGTTGCCATGGGGAAGAGGATGATATCATGAGCACAGAAAGCACCGGATTTACACATACAATAAGAACAGATCTATTTATAAAAAAATAGAGATTAAACATTCAATCAAAGAATTGGACACTTCCATATGTGATTATTCAAAACTCTTTTCATTCTGGTTTTAGGTTTGTTGACAGTGATATTATGGAGTATAAATTCTTTGAGAAAATTTCTGAACGCAAATGGTGAGTTTACTGTGGCCTCTGCTGAAAGAACTGAGGGCGGAACTGAGTAGTTGCATTTGGACAGTTCTTTCCCAGAACGCTCGTAATTCCTTGACAAAGCTGGAAGGCGTTCTTGATGTTGGAAATATCTTCTGAGAGCAACAGGAAACTATCTTTTCTAGTATAATCCTGGTTTTCTAGTTGTCTGACCACCACCATTCTGCGAGGGCCAGTAAAAAATTAATGTTTCCTTTTTCTTTCACTGCCAGGTGTATAAAAAATTGGAACAATGTTCATAATTTGTCCATTAGACTTGTTAAAAGAATTTTGCTGATGCCTAACTATATTTACTGTTTTTTCTGTTCTTTGGCAAACTCCCTGTTACCCTTAATGCTTCCTTGTGCATAGCTGTTGAGTTGTGTTCGTATCAACTATTTGTGATAACCTGCGTTCTGTGTTATGTTTAAACCTATTGTCCATTTTTACTTCCTTGTAATCATTGTTCAATAAAGTTTTGCAACCCCACCTCTATTATCTCAATTAGTTTTCCCACAATTGTTATCTTCTTTTCTGGGGAACATAGATGAATCAAAGATTTGGTGCTGTTGATGGCTTTTGAAGAAATTTGATTGCCATTTTTATTTTGATAGACCTGCAACTAAAAGTATTAGAAATGATATAAGAACAAGATTAGACTGATTTATGTCTGGGGGCAAAACCATATGTGATAATGTTTACATAGTTAGCAACTGTTATGGTTTAGTATCAGGGCAAACCTTGGGGTGCAGAGCCAGCATGGTGCAGTGGTTTAGCATTTAGATTGTGGGCCCGGAGGCCAGGGTTTGAATCCACTCTGTCATGGAAACCCACTGGGTCACTTCAAGTGAATTTGCATTCAGCTAACCCTCCCTCTAACAAATCTTGCCAAAAAAAAAAAAAAAAAAAACCACCCACCACCCTATGATAGAGCCATCCTAAATTGGAAATGATTTGAGGCACAGCACAGCGCCGGGGGGGGGGGGTATTGCTCCACCACAGTACTGATCCGATGTGTCCTTCCTGTGGTTACTAGTTGCACAGAACAAAGAGCTCATATTGACACACATTACAAATAGCAGCTAGGAGGTGACAATCTGCACCCTTCCTCATTGCCCTGCTGAGTGCAGCAACCACCTTGTTGTTGCTATTATTTGCATACTATGTAATTTGGCCCTAAGGTGGCAGCTGTTTCAGCTGACATGCATTATGGGGGAAATGCATATTGAGTGCATCAGTCTCCATCAGCATATACAGATCTATATCTGTAACTTAGTTGGTTTAAGCACATCATCATAGTGGTCATGACTATTACTGTCATGACTCTGTATGATTTCTGGCAATTTTAACAGCATGAACTGTGCATGTTTGTTCTGAACATTTATACTGCGTTATAACTCCGAATATGCTTCTGTTGCTATCTAACTTTCAGTGTAGGTAGAAGGAACTAGTTTGTTTTGGAGATTTACCTATTATGCATACTCTAACTCAGGGTAGGCAACCTTTTTGAGCCGGGGCCCAGGTTGCTGTCCCTCAGACAAACGGGGGGCCGAAGCTGGGAGTGGAGCTTCACCCCTCCGGGGGCGGGCCGCATGCCAGGGGTGGAGCTTCCACCCTCAGGGCGGAGCTTCACCCCTTGGGGGCCAGGCCTCCACTTTGCCGGCCCCTGACGGGGCCCCAGCCCTGTCAGAGGCCAGGAAAGAGCCGGCGGGGGCCGCCACGCTGGAGCCTCCCCCCTTTGCAGGCCCCTGACAGGGCCCCAGGGCCCGTCAAAGGCCGGCAATAAAGCGGCGGGGGCCACCAGCGCTGGAGGCCTCCCCTCTTTGCCGGCCCTTTTGCCGTGCTGGGCCCTCCAAGAGGTCGCTCCGGCAGTGGCAGTGGCAGTGGGCCTCTGGGAGGCCCTTTTGCGATCGCCGGACCCTCTTGGAGGGCCCCCAGCGACGCAACGGGCCTCCCAGAAGGTCGCTGCTGCCGCCGGCGCCCTCTTGGAGGGCCCAGTAACGGCCATGGGCTCTTGGAGGGCCCCAGCGACGGCATCAGGCCTCCCAGAGGGCCGCTTGCCACCGCCGAGCCCCTCTTAGAGGGCCCCAGCGAAGGCAACGGGCCTCCCAGAGGCCCGCTGCGGAGCCCTCTGGAGGCCCCAGCAACGTCTTGGAGACTGCAGCGGGCCTCAGCGATGTCTCTCGCAACCTTTCTTGTGGTCGCGTGGAGACTTTGCCTCTAGGCCACTCCCTTTTGTTTTTCAAAATGGCGCGAAGTCTCGCGCGACCTCGCTGCCATTTTGAAAAACAAAATGGCGGCGCCTGGAGCTGGGAAGCCGCAATCGGCGGCAGGGGCAGGCAGGGGCCGGCCAAAAGGCCTCCCGCAGGCCGCATCCGGCCCACGGGCCCGAGATTGCCAACCCCTGGTCTAACTCATATGTATAATGGAATTCATTTATTGTTGCCAGCTTCCCCACACCAGATACTTAAGCTGTTCTGCCGTGATGGATCAAAAATGTTTGGCTCTCCCTTGGATTCATTGACATGATTATCATTAGGCCTCTTTGTGTGGTTATACTAAGCTAAGTGGTGATTGGATGGATCCAGTTGTCTGCAAAGTTATTAAGAGTTAAAATGACAGGATCAAATTATGAGCTGCATGCAAACTGTTGTAAGAATCCCGCCACTTGAAAATGTCTGTATTTTTTGACCATGATAAAGACTCTACTCTGATCCAGTGAAGGACTAATCAGAGTATATAAAGTATACACTAACCTTCACATGTCTGAAGCAAGTAAAGATGTAAAGGCCTGTGGGAAAATAGATTATGATTTTTCTTTTAGAACAACAAATAAAAATGTTTATGACAAGGTATTAATTTATTTTGCTCAAATATTTCTAAAAAATGTATAAGAGGAGACTACCGTATGTATAGAAGCAGATCGTTGCTCATCTTGGTTTCTTTCCTTATCTGTTTTTATGGAAACCGTTTTAATCTGCTTGGCCCTACAGAGAATTAATGGGGCAAATAACGTTTTCATTTTTTACGCGAGGGGGGGTTTGCTTGTTTCCTCAAACTGGCAAAACCAAATAGGTTCCTATAGCCGATGTGTTTCTTACAGTACAAGACTTTTTTAGCTTGATTTTTAGCAAAAAAAAATAAAAATTTAAAAGTTCAGTTTTTATTATATTACTGAATAGTTATACTTTTCCAGTATTAATATAGCAAACATGATATTTTAAGCCAAAGTATATGTAATGGTTTTATGTTCTAATGTAACAAGTAACTTTCAAATACGGTAGTAATTTTCTGAAAATTTCCAAAAACTTTTCGAAAAAGAAAAACAGGTCTCCCCCCCCCCCCATGGCTTCAATTTCTGAAGATTTTACATCTCGCAAGATTACCTCTGTTGAAAATTTAATATCTAATAAATGGCAATAAAGGGTTTGATGGTGTTGTTCAGTATCAATATCTAGATAACCTCATGTACAAACAATGTTTCTAAGACCATCTGTCATATCTGATCAAACGGAAGTACTGTGTGATAGGCTCTCCTGGCCCGGGAAAGGAAAATTTTTCCACCTGTCCTGAATGGGGTCACGCTCCTGTGAGGACTCTGTTCGCAGTTTGGGGGGGCTTATGGACTCGTCGCTCCACTTTACATCTCAGGTGGATTGTGCGGTCAGGAGCACCTGTTATCAGCTTCGGCTGATACACCAGCTGCGACCCTTCCTGGGCCGGGGGGACCTTGAAACCGTGGTGCACGCTCTGGTAAACTCTCGGTTTGGATTTCTGTAACACGCTTTACATGGGGCAACCCTTGTACCAAACTTGGAAGCCTTCAATTAGTGCAGATATGGCAGCCAGACTGGTCACTGGATGTCCCAGGGCCAGTCATATAAACACCTGTTTTGAAAGATCTTCTTGGCTGCCCATTCGCTTCCGAGCGCAATACAGGTGTTGGTTATTGTGGTGCTCGGAATCTTGGTCACCAATCAGAGCCAGAGATTCTGAACCAATCAGAGGCCGGCTGGAGCTATAAAGATTCGGAGCAGTTGAGAGAGGGGGATTAGAAGTCAGAGGGGTTGGTTGAGTGAGGTTGGGAAAGACTTGTCCCTGAGAGGGCTATAGTCTTGAAGTCCCTGAGGGGACAGGGTGTGTTAAAAGAGTAAATCTAATCTTTTAGACCAAGGAGGTCTAAAGATTGGGAAAAGGGTGGATCTGAAATAAGAGTTGCTAGAAACCTCTACAATAGATTGTTAAAGAAACACAGTTTACAAACTGTTTATTATCGGCAATCTTTTATTCTGTTTTGTTTATGAAATAAACTTATTTTTATTGATTAATATCAATCTGCTTGGCCTAAATGATGAGTTTTGAACACGCTACCAACTATAGATTTGAGGCCAGAGGTTTGAAAGTTTGTTGCCTCATCATAGGAAAAAGATTTTTACAGTTATAACCTAAAAGCCCTAATGGCTTTGGCCCAGGGTACTTGGAGGACGCCCTCTCCCATACAATCCGCCCCGCACTCTCAGGTAGGGC